>NC_041397.2:198985630-199205630 GCF_900747795.2 Erpetoichthys calabaricus
TTGTAGATTTCGAACTGTGTTTTGGGTCATTGTCTTGTTGGAATATCCAAACCCTGTGTAACTTCAACTTTGTGACTGATGCTTGAACATTATCCTGAAGAATTTGTTGATATTGGATTGAATTCATCCGACCCTCGACTTTAACAAGGGCCCCAGTCCCTGAACTAGCCACACAGCCCCACAGCATGATAGAACCTCCACCAAATTTGACAGTAGGTAGCAGGTGTTTTTCTTGGAATGCGGTGTTCTTCTTCTGCCATGCAAAGTGCTTTTTGTTATGACCAAATAACTCAATTTTTGTCTCATCAGTCCAAAGCACTTTGTTCCAAAATGAATCTGGCTTGTCTAAATGAGCATTTGCATACAACAAGCGACTCTGTTTGTGGTGTTAGAGCAGAATGGGCTTCTTTCTCATCACCCTGCCATACAGATGTTATTTGTGAAAATTACGCTAAATTGTAGAATGATGTACAGATACACCATCTGTAGCAAGATGTTCTTGCAGGTCTGTGGAGGTGATCCGTGGGTTGTCTGTAACCATTCTCACAATCCTGCACATATGCCACTCCTGTATTTTTCTTGGCCTGCCAGACCTGGGTTTAACGGCAACTGTGCCTGTGACCTTCCATTTCCTGATTACATTCCTTACAGTTGAAACTGACAGTTTAAACCTCTGAGATAGCTTTTTGTAGCCTTCCCCTAAACCATGATACTGAACAATCTTTGTTTTCAGATCTTTTGAGAGTTGCTTTGAGGATCCCATGTTGTCACTCTTCAAAGGAGAGTCAAAGGGAAGAACAACTTGCAATTGACCACCTTATGTGAATTTCCCCTTGGGATTAATGAAGTATCTATCTATCTATCTAAATACCTTTTCTCATGATTGGACACACCTGTCCATGAAGTTCAAGGTTTAACGAGCTAATCCGACCAATTTGGTGTTGAAAGTAATCAGTATTGAGCAGTTACATGCATTCAAATCAGCAAAATTACAAGGGGACCCAAATTTTTGCACAGCTAGTTTTTTACATTTGATTTAATTTCATACAACTAAATACTGCTTCACTAAAAATCTTTGTTCAGAAAACACCCCAGTACTCAGATGTTCCTAGGAAATGAAAGACATACCACTGTTATCTTTTTTGTTGAAAGTACAGTAAATTATTATGCAGGCTGAGAGGGGTTCCCAAACCTTTTCATATGACTGTATATATATTTATTTTGTAACAGCTCTATGGGGCAACCCAACACAGACAGATGCTAAAGGCACACTGATAAAAAGCAAAGATGGTCTTATTATTTTTTCTTAACCATGTGGGAAATGCCTTCCCCGTTTCCTACAGACACAACTCAGTCCCAGCAACACAAAAGCACACAATACAATAAATCCTCTTCTCTTTCTCCTCCACGGCAAGCTTCGTCCACCTGCCACCCGACTCTTGCTCACCGAGCACTGTCCACTAGTGCCTTATATAAGGCCCCCGGAAGTGTTTCAGGTGTTTGTTGCCCTACTTCTAGCAGCAGGGTGTGGCAGAAAAACTGCCCACACAGGCTCAGGAACAGCTGCAGCGCCCCCTGACGGCACCCCCGGATTCCAACAGGGCTACCTACATCGGACTCCATCTCCCACAAACACCAGTACAATATTAATATAAATAAAATCATTTTCAGTAAATGTTAAACTTCCATAGCATGTAAGATTAAAAAGGGATACTGGTAGGATGATGTTAAAGCAACACTGTTAAAATGTTGATTCTCCACTTTTTTTTTTTTCAGATTTACTAGGGGGCTTTGCTCGCCAACCCCCGACTATGGTACACGCTAGCAACTTCACGTCCCTGCCGCTCGCATATGTGGATTTCACTTTCACATAACAATAAATCTTTTAATTCTCACGGATAGGCCTCTTCACTGGGATGAAACACTGCTTTTCCCTGATGGCAACATGAATTAGATGATCTACAAGTCTCCGACTTAAAGTTTAAAGTCAAAAAATATCACATTTGTCCATAGATTCAATCTTTTTGTTTTTACCTTTTCATCAATATCACATTGCATTTTGATTCCGTGATTGGAATTACATTGTGACAATGCCACGTATAACTGCCCGTGAGTGCCCGTTTCTTTTACCAAACAACAAATCTTTTAATTCTTGCAAATACGCCTCTTCATTGGGAAGAAACACTACTTTTCCCTGATGGCAACACAAATTAGACAATCTACAAGTCTCCAACTTAAAGTTTAAATCCAAACAACATATTCAATCTCTTTTCGCTGTTCCGTTATTTTACCGAGTAATAATTTCCATTTCCATTTGTTTGCACTAATGCGATCATTACTATCATTTTTTTGAGACTTTTCGAATTTTCGCACTTTCATTATCTCTAACCTGCTCTGCATGTGTATCGCGTCAACGTTTTTGAATTCTTTACGACATTCTACTTTGTCATCTACTCTTTGCCTTTTATTTCCAGCCCCAGGCATGGTAAAATTTCTTGGCACAAAGACTCGTCTCACGGGACGCAAAAATGTCTCTCTGAGAATTTCACATCTCGTCTCTTTGCCCAAGATTTTTTTATTATAATAGATATATATAGATATACAGTGGAACCTCGGTTTGCGAGCATAATTCGTTCCGGAAAAGTGCTCGTAGTCCAAATCACTCGTACATCAAAGTGAATTTCCCCATAAGAAATAATGGAAACTCAGATGATTTGTTCCACAACCCAAAACTATTCATATAAAAATGATTAATACAAAATATAAAGTAAAAATACATAAAACAAATTAACCTACACTTTACCTTTGAAAAGAATCATGGCTGGTGTGAGTGAGTTTCTAAACTCTTGTGGGATTCCACCTAACGGGACGATACGCGGAAGAGCGTCCCAAAGCAATCACAGTCTCCCAGCGCTGTAGCAGTTCACTGTAAAAGCGAATCTGAAAAGATCGCGGACATGCTATAAGCGCCTGCCGTCGATGGGTGATACAAGGAACAAGGAACATTATAAATGTGCAGGGCCCTGCCTGACTGCTGTGTCTGTTTCAAGCTGAATAAAGCTGGTGTTGCTAAAGTACTGAGCCTCAGCTTTGTGTCTTAGTGTGCAAGACGCGGACTCGCACGTCACAGCACACATGCGCGTGCGAGCACACACACATACACACGCGCGAGCAAGCGAGCACGCACACACAGTCACAATGCTAATGCTGCAGTAAACAGTATACGCTCGTACGGATGTTGACTATATGAGTGAGGCACGCCGACTCAGACGGAGAGTAGGAAACGATTACCCACAATCCCGCAGCGAGAGAGAGAAGAACCATCAGCTCAGTTGTGATCACATGACGGTCAGCAGACAAAGAGTATACATACTACTCGTACTGCAAGACCTCGCTCGTTTATCAAGTCAAAATTTATTAAAAATTTTTGCTCGTCTTGCAAAACACTCGTAAACCAAGTTACTCGCAAACCGAGGTTCCACTGCATATACATATACATATACACACACATGCACACAGACAGGTCAAATTCCGTTACAACTAAATTTTCATTACAACAAAGTATTTTTACAGTCCTGACAGTTTCCCCATAAGACAGAGTCTATAAAAATCTCATTACTACGAAATACATTCAGCAGATACTTTCATTACAATGAAGTGCCCAAAAGACCCTGAAATGCCTGAATGAATCATCCACAAAGCAGTCAAGAGAATGAATCATCCACAGAGCAGTTAGTTCTCTGGTCGCAGCTCAGTTGTGCACAAAGATCTCCAAACACAAACATTGTAAATTGTAAAACTTTCCTCATACTGTTTTTTGCAGTGTTTGTTTCTATGGTTTTCAGTGATCTTTTGCTTATTGCTCGTCAACATATGAAAAATATCCACTCGAATTTAACTCATTGTCACCCTCCTATAGAAAAAAAAAACTTGAAATTTTTGCTGGTCTCAATTATGGCATAAAGAAAAAAAGACGTTGCCAATGAATTCAGAATTTCACCATCGACACTTGACTTTCTTCAAAGACTGAACAAATAAGGAAGAAAAATCTCGGGTTACAAACCTTGGGCCTCAGCGCAAACAATTGCGAACTGCTGCATTTGAAGGCGTCGAAAAAGCAGTTTTTATGTGGTTCAGTGATGCTCGTTCAAGAAACAGTCCTATTAGTGGGCCACTCATTCAAGAAAAAGTAAAGTTTGGAACTGCAGCCAAAGCAATCTGTGGAAAATAATCTACAGTTCCAATTCAAAAAGCAAAGGAATGGTGTGCAGGTGAAATCAGAAAAATCATTTCAGCTTATTAGCCTGAAGACATCTACAATGCTGATGAGACTACAATCTTCTACCAGCTGCTACCGAATCGCACTTTAGCACTAAAAGGTGATCCATGCCAAGGAGGAAAAAAATCTAAAAAAATGTTGTCAGCTCTACTTTGCTGCAATTCAACTGGCGGCCACAAAGTTATTCCTCTCATCATTGGCAAGTCGACCAATCCTCAGTGTTTTAACTGCGTTACATTCCTTCCCTTCGAGTAATAAAGCAAACCAGCGAGGTTGGATGACTCAAGACATTTTGGGAAACTGGCTGTGACAACTTGACAAGGATATGAAGAAGAAGAAAAGGAAGATTCTGTTTCTGATTGATAATTGTGCTGCCCACAGCATGCTTCCACATTTAGATAATGTTTGCGTTGAGTTCCTCCCACCCAATTGCACAGCCGTGCTTCAGCCATTGGATTTGTGTATCATTTGCACCCTTAAAATGTATTATCATTAAGGAAATGCTGAGAAAAATTCTCATCAGCATAAATTGTAGACAGGAGGAGATGAAAATTAACGTGAAAGAAGTTATTGAAATGATCGCAAATGCCTGCAGCGCAAGTTAAAGAAAGCACTATAGTGACAAATACAGAATCTCATTACTAAGAAATTTTCATTAAAAAGAAATATTTTTTAGGTCCCTGGCACTTTGTTGTAATGGAATTTGACCTGTATATATATTACTTATAAGACTCATCCTTTCTAGACAGCCAGTGTCAAATGTTAACAATCAAATGGTGGAAGAGCATCTCCTGTATCTCCAGAACTGTTACATAGAGGTATAGTATTGCCTTTGTTTTCTTGCAGAATCACACATCTTTGTAGAATGCAATGGCAGAAGATAACAATCAGCAATATTTTGATAAATACATGGCATATCATTATTCTATATTACATGAGATAATTCAATTCATTTAGTTCAATTTAGAATTAAAGATTCCAGGGCCTATCCTTGTAGCAGTAAGTGTAAGTCTGGAGCCAATTGGTTTAAAAAAAAAAAAAAAAAAAAAAGAGTCACAAAAGGATTAATATTGATCAGTACCAAAAACTCCATAACTTTCCCTCAATCTAGCATAGATTTCAATAATGGAGTATTACAACAATTATTAACAATAACACCCCAAAATATTAGGTTTACTGTTGGCATGCAACATACACAAAGTCTAAAACGTCACAGCAGTGGACAGTAGTGAGCCGACAGACATTATGATGCAATAAAAAGCAAGTCAGAATTAGTGTAAGACACCCTATTTGGGGTGTTCACATGTACTGATTTACTTCATGAGGTAGAGGTACATAATAAACAAGAACAAATATTTGGAATATTAAAACGTTTGCTTCAATCTATATGTTTAAAGTCTAAATATTCTCAATTTTCTCAAATTTCTTCTCAAACAGAAATTTACAATCTTTCACCTTCCGATAGGGGTCCAGAGGGCACTAGATCCCTAGCCAAGGATCAGAAATCAAAAATAACAAACACTGATGTTGAAATAGTCTAAAATACCCGACATACTCATGTTTGAAATTTGAACCTTCTAAAAGTGTCTCTTAGACTAGGGTTAGGACCATCGACAATGAATCAAAGATCAAAAATATTATCCTATTTATAGTCAGCAAACACAAAATCGGGCGGAGTGGTGGCTCTCAGGCTAAGGATCTGTGCTGGTATCCAGTAGGTTGCCGGTTCGAATCCCCGTCACTGCCAAAGAGATCCTACTCTGCTGGGCCCTTGAGCAAGGCCCTTACCCTTCAATTGCTCCAGGGGTGCTGTACAATGGCTGACCCTGCGCTCTGACCCCAAGGGGTATGTGAAAACTAACAAATACCTAATACAAGAAATTGTATAAGGCGAAATAAAGAACAAAAAAAAAAATTGAATAAAACATCACTCCATATGCCTATAATATCGATCCCCTTTTTTTTCGATGTTTTGTGAAAAGGAGCAACATTTGACCCCACAAATCCCATTCGAGGGTGAATTCCCAAGTACAGTTCATGGGACATGCACAACTTCAAGTCCTTCTGATCATTTTTTTTCTCAGCAGAAACCTATCCATTTGCACTTGATCATAAGTGTGTAATTTCCTGCACAAAATAAGGTTCAAAAATGGCTTAACAATGAGTTTTTTTCAGGTCTAGAGGGGCATATATGGGGGAGGGAAACCCCAAAAGGCTCAACATCTTTCATAACTAGACATCATATGAGAGGATTTTCATCAGACCGGTGAGTTAGGTGATGGCAGACAGTGATTCTTATGAACACAATGCCCCTTCTTAGGTGCCCTGTGTGTTTTGTTCTATCAGATCATCATGAGTTTAACTTTTCAAAGAAACTTTAATTAGCTACCGCTATGCCTTTAACCATTAGGTAAAGGAGATTTAAGTTTCATCTGTCACATATAGCTGAAAATATTTTTTTTGCTTAAAGATATGCAAAAAGGATATAATAATAATAATAATAATAATAAATTTTATTTATATTGCACTTTATATTTTAGCAATCCCAAAGTGCTACAGAGTAAAAATAGAATAATAAAAAAAAAAAAATAAAAAAAAAAAAAAAAAGAACAGAAGAGTCTATAAAATACTTTAACAAAATGACTTTCTAAAAAGATGAGTTTTTAGGTTTCGCTTAAAGGCCTCAGTCGACTGTGGAGCTCTCAGGTAATCAGGGAGGGCATTCCACAGCCTCGGCGCCACCGATGAAAACGCCCTGTCACCCATGCTGCTGAGCTTAGTTCTGGGGACTTGAAGAGTGTTAGTGAGTACAGAGCGGAGGGAACATAAGGAGTTATGGGGGGTAAGGAGTTCCTGTAGATAAAGAGGGGCATGTCCATAAATGCACTGATGGGTAAGAAGGGAGACCTTGTACTCTATTCTGAATGAAACAGGGAGCCAGTGAAGGGTTTTCAGGATTGGGGTGATGTGATCATACTTTCGCACCCTCATGAGGATCCTGGCAGCGCTGTTCTGAATATACTGGAGTCTCTGGATACTCTTGCCAGGAATCCCAATGAGGAGTGCATTACAGTAATCCAGCCTGGAAGAGACAAAGGCATGGACGAGCTTCTCTGCATCTGCCAGGGTGAGTAATGAGCGGAGTTTGGCGATGTTCTTGAGATGGTAAAAAGATGACTTACAGAGATATTTGATGTGGGTGTCAAAAGTAAGTTGGGAGTCCATTCTAACACCCAAATTAGTAACAGATGTGGAAAGAGGAATATTTTGGCCAGAGAAAGTAATACTGGTGATGGTAGAAGAGCGAAGATGATGTGATGTACCAACTAAGATGGCTTCTGTTTTGGATCTGTTCAACTGAAGAAAATTGAGCCTCATCCAAGCCTCTATCTCCTCCAGGCAGGTAGACAATGTAGATGTTGGCAGAGGAGCAGTAGAGGAGGTGGGAGTAGTCCTGAGGTAAAGCTGAGTGTCATCGGCATAGCAATGGAACGATAAACCATGTCTGCCAATGACAGTTCCAAGGGGGAGCATGTAGATAGTAAAAAGGATAGGGCCCAGCACAGAGCCCTGTGGAACACCACAGGCGACGTTGTGGGTGTGGGACTTTGCGCTGCCAAGGGCAACATGCTCAGTTCTGCCAGTCAGGTATGATGTAAACCAATTTAGAACAATTCCTGAGAGTCCAATAGTGTATTGCAGGCGGTGAAGAAGGATGTTATGGTCTATTGTGTCAAAAGCAACTGTCAGGTCAAGGAGGATAAGTAGTGAAGGTGAACCAGTATCTGCCGTCATCAGAAGATCATTGGTGACCCTGACCAGGGCTGTTTCAGTGCTATGGCCAGGGCGAAAACCAGACTGAAACTTTTCAAACAGATTGTTCAGTTTGAGATGATCGTGAAGTTGTGCTGCAACTATTTTTTCCAGGACTTTGGAGAGAAATGGAAGATTGGAGATGGGCCTATAATTGGAGAGAACTTCAGGATCCAAGGTGGATTTTTTCAGTAGAGGTCTGATGACAGCAGTTTTTAGTGCAGAAGGAATATGGCCAGCCAGGAGGGACTGATTTATTATCCTGGTGATAAGTGGAGAGATGGCAGAAATGTTGGCCCTCAGCAAGGGTGAGGGGAAAGGGTCCAGGGAACTAGTAGACGGTTTCATTTTCCTGATGACATCCTCCACCTCTTCCCGTGTGGCAACAGAGAAAGAGCAAAGAGGATGGACGGTCTCAGACAATGAGTCAACAGTTGGGAAGGGCAAGATATCCTTCGTAGAGAGGTGTAAACGGATATTATCAACTTTTTGTTTAAAAAAAGTTGATATACATGTTGCATCTGTCATCAGTGGTCTCAGAATGGGCAGGTAAAGGAGGTTTGACAAGATGATTTATGGTTGAAAAAAGTTTTTTAGGGTTGCTGGAGCCATTTCTGATGATGGTGGAATAAAACTTGGACCGTGCAACCTTCAGAGCTTCTGCATACGCTCTCATGTGTTCTCTGTAAGCCTGTTTATGGACAGTCAGCCCAGAGGCCTTGAGCCGCCGCTCAAGGACACGCCCAGCCGCCTTCATTTTTCGCAGCTCGCAGGTATACCAAGGTGCTGAGCACGAGAATGAGACGGACCTAGATGTTAAAGGGGCGTGGAAGTCCAGGAGACTGCTCAGGGACTGGTTGTAAAAATCCACAAGGTCAGCAACAGAGAGGGAGCTGATAAAGTCAGAGGAGAGAAATGTAAGGTCCAAGGCCAAGGCATCCACATTGATATTCTTCAGATTTCTGAAGTAGATCTGTCGTTTTGGTTTGATACGGGAGGAGAAAAAGGGCAGCTCCAATGACACAACTTTGTGGTCTGAAATACCAAGATCAAATACCTGTAGATTCCCGATTGGGGCACAGTTTGAAATGACCAAGTCAAGAGTGTGACCCCTAGAATGTGTGGGAACATCAACATGTTGTTGTAGGTTGAGAGAATCTAGCAGCTCAAGGAAATCAGCAGTGAGATAACCTGTGGGATTGTCAACATGAATATTTATATCTCCTAAGATTATGATGTTGGCAGAAGTAGCACAGAGTGTTGTGAGAAGATCAGTAATTTCCGGAATAAAGGCAGAATTGGGTTTTGGAGGTCGATAGATAAGGAGAACAGTCAGGGGAAACGGGGGCTTACATTTAAATGCAAGGCACTCACAGGAAGATATTGCAGGTATCGAGATAGGGGACAACCCCAGGTCCTGACGGTGGATAACAGCTATTCCACCACCACGCCCAGTGCTGCGAGCTGCCTCCAAGTAACTGTAGCCAAGTGGACAGGCTTCATTTAAGGCAGAGTAAACCTCTGACTGGTGCCAGGTTTCTGTCAGACACATGAAGTCAAGTCCTTTTTCCCTGATGTGTTCTTCAATCAGTATGGATTTATTGCTGATAGATTGAGAGTTAAATAGTTCAAATTTAACCAATGACTGTGAAGTAAATCTCTGTACAGGACGCAGAACATTAAAATCCACTTTACGCAGCTTAGAATTCATTCCACAAAATAAATCCAGCCGGGGATGTGAAAAACGAACCGGCTGGGACGACGTTAACAAAGACGCACCAACCGTGGCGGCTGACATTGTCGTGATGCGGCGTAGGTTGTTAAAGTTCACTCCCCGGCGGCGGTGACGGAGCGAGGCAGGGAAGTGTACCGGAGCATCCGAGGGAAAGAGGCATTTCGGGAGCATTGACTCATGTTGGGAGCCAGGAGAGTTGTTCCTAGAGAGGATCCGGGAGGCTCGGAGCCGAGCCCTGGTGCCTCCACGCTTCCCACGACGGCGGCGTTTCCATCGGCGACCGGCCAAGCCGTGGACAGTGACGAGGAAGGCCGGGACTTCCTCAAACAGTCGGCCAAAGGTTTGACTGAACTCCGGAGTCAAATGTCGAGAAACCCCCGCACTCGTTCGAAGAGCCAAAAGGGTGAAGCGATCATAACGAATGATCGAGTCAGGAAGAGCATCACAGGAGTAAGTAAGCCGAGAAAAAAGCAGGAGTAACAAGAAACACAAAAGCCAGAGTGGCTGACGGCGTGCCTCAACAGTCGGCGCCATCTTTTTTCCATTTATCTAATATTGGACCAAGTGTTTTAGAAAGCACAGGGGGTAAGTTAAGAAATGATGCATTAGTGATTACTGCAGTTTTCCTTTAAACACATACCAGTTCAACAGAAGTTCTTTCTAACTTACTTTTAGACATCCTGCTCCAGCCAGATAGTTTTACTTAATTATCTGAATTATTAAAACAAATTTATATAACATAGCTACAGTTACTTAAAATACTCTTTGTAAATCATAAAAAAAATTAGTACTGATTTTTCCTATGTAAAAACAACCAGTTTGACAGACTTGAGTTCAATGGTCAAATTTGCTACATGTTATTTAAGACACAACATTTATTTCCTACCTACTTATTTCCATGCCTGAAATTTTATTGATAGCTTTACCAGATGCTGACGGAGGACACAGCCTTTCTATTTTAGGGCTCAGGAAACTCCAGATTTGGAATGAATATGGATGTTTAAGGCAAAAAACATCCTGAATGCAGTGTCTCAGGTTCATGAAGTAAAACCATTCCTGCAACGGGTCTTGTAAAAGGAAAAAGAACTGCTTTAAATTCTAGACAGTCACTGTATAGCTTAATTGTTCAATTAATAATATCAAAAAAGATATATCAATAATACTTTTTTGCACAAAAGGCTTATTTTCACAAAATATGAAAATCTTTCATACTGTGGTACTATTCTTATTCTGTGTGTTTTTTTATTTTTTATGTTAACAGAAAACTTTTTCTTAAACAACTTTGTCCTCATTGGCAATATTTCGGGGTTGGAGGATGGATCACGAGCACACCTTATTGTCCACACAATATTTTTCCACAGTGTATGTCAGCACAATACAACAGGCTGCATGTAGAATTTTTACTGCTGAAAACAGGCTAAGTGACTTCCTAAGGGTCAATAGCAGGGATTGAACCAGTAACGCGGGGCTTTAAAGTAGGAGTGTGGCAATCTAGAGTTTTACGAGCAATACCAATTGTTAATTAATTCACAGAAACTACCACATTACACAATTCAAACGCAACTGCTTATTCCCAATGGGGTTACAGATAGCAGTTTTGCACATGTTAGTACATTATATGTAAAAAGAGTCAAAGAATTAAAGAGTAAGTAAGGTGGTAAAACACTACAGTATCACTACATTTGGCACATGGCTCTCACTTGACATGATTGAACAACATGTACCGTAAAAAATGACCAAACTTGTGTATTTAATTATTTTTAAAAATGTCCAAAGGGAACTCAACTCCAAAGTGCAAATGTGATGCAGTTCTACAGGGGGTCAGAATATATACATGTAAACCCTATAATTTCAGAGTCAAATCTCACCAAAGACTAGCATACTCAAAGTGTATGATGCACCATCAAATAATGTATCATACTTCTTGTGTTCAGTTTAGTGTTTGCTTGACCAACCTTTTCTTTGGGGACATTAATAATTTAAGTGTATCTTCTTAAAGAACTATACTATGCCATTTTGCACTTAAATATAGTGAAATCTGAGATAGGAGAACTGAAATAGCTTATTGTTGAGTGATATTTTTGATGTTAAGATGCATCCACACCTGCATTCTTAACCATGTTTTTACACTGCCCATTTCAGAGCAGACCAAGTAGTGGTTTCTTTTCACACTTCACTTTATGAAGGCAGTTTGACTCTCCTTATTAAGTTATAAAGCATCACTGCACAAAAGATAGCAGATTGCACATAGCTACATCTACATTATGAGGTAAATTAGAGTAGGGATTTTAAAATGAAGACACGTTTTTAGGCTTATAACCCTAGGTCCTATGTACTGCCAGAAACTGTTCGACTTCCTAGAAAACAAGCTGTACAGTAATCCATTAAACACAAAAAAATTGTTACACATTTCTTTCAAAATTAATGACAAGTGATCTACAGCTTTACATGGAAAATTTACTTCCTTTTTTAATAACATTTTGGAACCACTGCTTTACCCAGACCAATCAGCATAAAAAGGTGCTTTGATCACCACCATAGCCATAGCTTATGAATATAACAATATTCACAAGAACTTGGCTGAAGTATTTTAAACAAAACTGACACAGAAAATATAAACACTAATAATAAACTAACCAACCTAAGCCTTATTAGGCATATATATTAAGCAATATATTTGTACATCTATGTCCAGTGTCTTAGCTACTAGGGCACACAAATTTTAGACGGGAAGACACCTTTGGGTAAGGCTTGTAGTCTCAAATTAACATTTTGCAAATCTTGATGTAATTCAGGGCTGATTATAAAGGTTAACATGACTTATTATTCTCCAGCTTTTATTAAAAGTAGTAACCAGACTAATTTAGTGCCTAGCAATATTTTGTATGATCACGTCTTGACACACAACTGCTGTTATGCATATGGATTAAATGTTGACCTTTAAAGCTCATTCTGGCACTTACTTTCACACAAACCGACACATGACATTGATTTATTTGGAATCAAAGTCTGGATTTAGGTAATGCATAAGCTTCAAAATCTCTACAGAATTTAGGAACAGGTTAAATAACATATTACAATCTAAATAAGAAACTAGAACTTTCATAACAAGTATTCTGTAAGGTAATTAGTTTACATAATGGAAGGTATAAATTTAACAAAACAGCAATGAATGTAGTAACACTCAGCTGTACGGAGAGCTGAAGCTAACAAAACAATATAAAGTCTATTTCATCATAGAATAACTTGAGGCTCGTACTATCTAAAAAAGTCAAACCTAATCAGTCACTATTCAGATCTTCAGGAAAACAGTAATAAAAAAACATGTTACAGATAAACTATTCTGCTAATCTGTGTCAACAGCATAACTCTGCGTTTTCTTCTTTGTTCTTCACATTGTCAGTACATAGAAGATAGAATTTTAGCAGCCTGTGAGCTAATACCATTTTGATGAATAGTCTCTACCACCAGCTTCCCACTAAGGTTAGGAAAGTGTCTTGGCCATTTTCCAGTTCTACAGTTAAATAATTGCTGTTCCAGACAGCATACCACCCAATGATACTGCTTGACGAGTATAACAAGAAGCCAAGATCTAAAAGCAGAAGTCTGTAATGCGGTATTTTTCTCCAAATCACCAAGGGACACAAAATGACCACCAGCTAATCTTGTAGCTCTCAGTTGAAAAAAAGAATTGCCACCAAAACAATCTGTCCCAGTTTCCCCTGCCTGTTAAGTTCATTCATAAAACCTCATGGCTGTTGATGGGATTAATTTTAACTGTTGGCATGAAGAAGTGGTTACCAGAACAAGAGAAAAGGTCGTCTTGTTTATTCTTCAGCTGTCTGGCCATTTTTAGTCTGGATTTTGTTAAACGGAAATTTAATTCTCCTAACAATTCATTCTACAAATAAAAGGATATTGTTGTGGGTGTAACATAAAGCAGATGGAGTGCAAAAGGAAGTAAAAAAGGAAATTGGATGTTAAGCTGTCTATATGAATTGACATATCTTATATGCAAATATGGGGACAATTGGAATGCTAGAATAAAGTTTTTTTTTTTATTATTGTTTGGTTTGTTTTCTTTCAGCATGGTAGACAACAGGTCCTCACGTAAAAGCTAACCATTTGGGCTGAATTCGGATGAACATGTTACAGAAAAAAGCAGCTGCACAAATATTTATAAATTAATTCACCCTTTACCTGTACTTACATAGTATTTATAAAGTGAATAAGTTAAAGAGAGATGCTGTCACAAAGTTTTACAGGATTACTGTTAGGCTCGTTGGTAAAATGACAACATTCATTGCTACAACTCCTGGGCCTCAGAGGTACTTGGGGAGACTTATAGTGTACTCCATCAATACAATTCTGTCTGCAAATTCTACTGGTAAAATATGTCTGTAGTACTAGGGTGTTGTACTGTGTTAGCCATTATGAATGTAGAGAAAAGCCAAGCAAAATGACACCTTTTATTGGCTAACTAAAAAGATTACAATATGCAAGCTTTCGAGGCAACTCAGGCCCCTTCTTCAGGCAAGACATCTTGCCTGAAGAAGGGGCCTGAGTTGCCTCGAAAGCTTGCATATTGTAATCTTTTTAGTTAGCCAATAAAAGGTGTCATTTTGCTTGGCTTTTCTGTACTGGTAAAATAGAGAGAGACTCTTTAACAGGAAATAAGAAAAAAGAGTAACAAAATGAAAATAAGGGTAAAATAGCAATAGATTACACACAGTAACATACCATTCTCAGCTCTGCTTGATCTACTTGAGGGGTTCAGGAGACTGGAGCCTAACCTGGCAAAATCATGCTAAGGCAGAATTCAGCACTAAACAAGGTGCTAGTCTACCGCAGGGTACTCTCACATATACAGTGGCATTTTGGAATAGTCAGTTGATGTAACCCAACATCAAATGTTTAGGAATGTATAAGCAATACCAGAGTACCCAGAGGACACAGGGAGAACTTGTAAAATCCACAAAGACAATGACTAGCTGCAAAATTCAGACCTAAGATGCTGGATCAATGAGACAACAACACTAATCATTGTAGCACTGTGTTGCCCTTCAAATAGTAATGTTTTAAACAAGTATTTTATGTGCTGCCAATGAAAGTATGGCAGTTTTAGAGATTACAGGTAGAATTATGGCTCACGGCACACAATGATCAGGCAGCTCTAATTACACCAACGCAAGCCAAATAATATTCCAGGAAAATCTCACAATGTACCATAGAAGACTACTTCTATTTGGAGAACACATTGTTACTTATTCAGAAAAGCTCATTCTAGCACTGCTGCAGATGGCAAACTGTGTGTCTATTTTAAAATGTAAAGCAGTAATGAAACTATCTTACTGCACATTTCTAAATACACTATAGGGACAAAAGTATGTGAATGACTCTCTAAATTATTGATTTCAGGAGTTTCAGGCACACCCATTGTTAACGGTACAAATAATCAAGCACATAGCCATGCAATCTCCATGGACAAACATTGGTAGTACAATGGGTCGTATCGAAGTGCTCAGAAACTTTAAACATGACACTGTCATAGAATGCTCCCTTTGTCAGAAGTCAGCATGTGAAATGTCTGCCCTGCTTCTGCCCTGATCAACTCCAAGTACTTTTATTATGAAGTGGAAGTGAACAACAGCTCAACTGCGAAATGGTAGACAACACAAACACAAAGAGTGGGGTTGCCAAGTGCTGAAGCACACAGCGTGTAAAAATTGCTTATCCTCTGTTGCATCCATTACAGTTTGGAGAAGGTGCTTTTCTGTTTCAGTATGACTGTACTCTGTGCAAAGCCAGGTTCAAACTGCCTCTGGGAGCAATATCAATACAAGAACTGGGCACCAGGAGCTTCAAGAAATTTGCTTCAATGGTCAAACAGCTGGAGTGGTGTAAAGCATACTGCCATTGGACTCTGGAGTGGTGGAAGCACGCCCTATGTAGTGACAAATCACACTTCACTATCTACAAAGTGATGGATGAATCAAGGTTTGGCGGATGCCAGGAGAATGCTACCTTCCAGACTGCATAGTGCTTACTGTAAAGTTTGGTGGAGGAGAGATAATTGCCCAGGGCTGTATTTCACGATTTAGGCTAGGCCCTTTGGTACCAGTACATGGTACTGTTAATGCTACAGCATAAATAGACATTTTAGACAATTGTCTGCTTCCAGCATTATGACAACAGTTTGAGAGAAGTTATTTTCTGTTCCAGCATGACTGCCCCTGTACACAAAGTGAGGTCCATAAAGATATGGTTTGATGAGTTTGGTGTGGAGAAACTCTGTACAGAGCCCTGACCTCAACTCCATGGAACATTTTTGGAATGAATTGAAATGTGGATTGTAAACCAGGTTTACTCATTTAACATCAATACCTGACCTTACAAATGCTCTTTTGGCTGAATGGGCACAAATTCCCAGAGACTTTTATCGCCACAAAGTGGTGGAAGTGGATGGTAAATGCACATTAATGCCCATGGTTTTGGTATAGTATGTCCAAAAAGCTCACATAAGTGTAATGATCAGGTGTCCCCAAACCTTTGGCCATATAGTGTATGTTTAAAATATGAGACTTTTAGGAGCAATTATTTAAACACTAAATGAATTATGAAGTGGCTGAATTATGAGCTACTTACAAAATTAAATCAACTGCAAAAACTTTATCTACTATTATATAAAACACTAAAAGAAATTTGATATCTTTTATAACCACATTTTTTCTCATTTCCCCAACAGTCATGCAAATAGGCTACTTTACATATATTTTGATGTTTATAATATAAGCAGACTACAGCAGTATCTTTTGCATTGTTATCCTGATATGTAAATCTTGAACAGAACTATTGAGAACTACTCAGCAACACAATTCAGGTAGTGAAATTCTGAAGACTCCCCCTACCCTATGACCAGTACAGCATCCTTGTTGCTGACAGCTTTTCGGCTACTGTAATGTTAGTGCAGAGAAGCGGTGTCGTGAAATGTGAATTTGTAATTGAAAGTGTCAGCCAGTTTTATACTACGTACAAGGTATCTATATTACTAACCGAGAATGGTAAACCGGAAGGCACGGACCCAGGTACACGGCGATGGACGCAGGAGACATAGTGCGCAGGCGTCTACAGCGCGCGTCTCATAAACCGCAAGCGAAGTCTGATCCACCGCGAACGAAGGAGTCATGGCTCAAAAACGAAAGAGCTCAACTAACGAAGGAGTCACGGCTCAAAAACGAAATAGCTCAACTAACGCCACACAGAAAAGAGGATTCTGCACTGCACCCCAGAGTCAAACGGAAGACACTACGGAGTCCGCAAAGGTCCACAAAGATAGTACTGAAAGCGCGAGAAAGTACGAAAGGCACAGGCGCCTACAACACGCTTCTGAACTAAACGTCCACACTACACAGCATGGTCCGGGTAATAAGAATAAACAAACTCTCCGTATTAAACGTTCGGCATCCTCACACGTCCAAACCATATAGCATATGTGAATCACATTACAGTGATGCATTATTAACAGTACAACCACAGAAAACGCTCCGTATTAACAGTAAGTGCAATTATCCATAT
Source organism: Erpetoichthys calabaricus (assembly GCF_900747795.2). NCBI lineage: Eukaryota > Metazoa > Chordata > Cladistia > Polypteriformes > Polypteridae > Erpetoichthys > Erpetoichthys calabaricus. The sequence continues at coordinate 199,003,033 of NC_041397.2, forward strand.
TACTAACGGTAAACAACGGATAACTAATGGAGTCACGGTCACGGCTCCAAAACGATCCAGCTCAACTAACGGAGCTACAAAAACGAGCCCACATGGATAAAATCATTAAACGTGGGTGCCTACAACGCGCATCTGAAACCGTGGAAGCAAAACTGTCTCGGCTCCAAAACCAAACAGCTCGACTAACGGAGCTACAAAAGCGAGCCCGCATGGACAAATACAATGAACATAGACGCCTACAACGCGCATCTGAAACTGCGGAAGCAAAGCAGGCACGGGTTCAAAACGAAACACCACAACTGACGGAGATACACAAACGAGCCCGTTGGATAAAATCAATGAACGCTTGCTCCTACAACGCACGTCTGAAATGCCTCAAGCAAAGCAGGCACGGCTCCAAAAAGAAAGAACTCGACTAACGGGGCTACAAAGACGAGCCCGCCTGGATAAAAACAATGAACGCAGGCACCTACAACGTGCTTCTCAAACAACGCAACCAAAGGAGTCACGGCTCCAAAACGAAACATCTCAACTGACAGACATATAGAAACGAGCCCGCCTGAATACAATTAATGAATGCAGGCGCCTACAACGCGACTCTCAGACAGCAGAGGAAATACATAAACGGCAAAGAAAGGAACGACAAACAGCCGCTAAACAATTCCGCCAATTAGCTGACAACGCATTCTGTAATGAGTCCACTATTAATGAACATTCATTAGGATTAATGAATATCATTTGCTGTCATTGTCATTCACTTAACTTCCCTGAAGAAACAACTGGCACTACAACTAATGAGTTTACACGTTGTTGTCAAAAGGGTCAGGTTAGACTGCCTCCTTTAGATGACTTTCCTGAATATCTATGGAAGCTTCTAACTAACAATGTACCCGAAAGTAAAAACTTTATGAACTGCATTGGATCCTACAATAGTTCATTTGCTTTTGCATCTACCGGGGTAAATATCAGGCCACCAGCTGGCAATGGCCCATACTTCTTTCGCGTATGTGGACAAGTATTAGATCGGATTGGAACAGTGCACCCTGAACCATATCACGAACACAACTATGCACAAATCTACGTGTTAGATCCAGATGTCGCAATCTATCAACGAATGACTCTTCCTGAAAACAAGCAATACACAGAGCTGATAATGAGAAACGTCGCTGAAGTCATAAACAGTCACCCATTAACTAAGTCTACAAAAGTACTTACAGGATCACATTCTAACAATACTGTTTTAATTCCTACAGTTGACCTTACAAGTTCTGACCTGGAATTACCTTTTACACTTAAACGACGCCAATTTCCCATTAAACCTGCATTTGCCATGACAATCAACAAATCCCAAGGACAAACCATGGACAGAGTTGGCATATACCTCTCTGAGCCTGTACTTGGACATGGACAACTTTATGTAGCCTTGTCAAGAGTTCGGCGTTCATCTGACATTAAAGTTAAAGATGTAGATACTCCATACCAAGGAAAACTCATTCAAGGACAACACACCATCTTTACTACAAATGTTGTGTATAAAGAAATAGTCCAATAAATCTTTCTAATGTGCCATGCTATGGGTTCTTTACTTCCTTTGTTCGTCATCTACACCTTTACACTCCAATATATCTCATACATACATCAATGTATTTCGGGTTACCCAATACCAGGGGTTGGCAAGCGAAGCGAGCAGGGGGCAAAGCCCCCTAGTACTGATAGAATGACAGGTTCAACTTCTAGTTCTGCATCAAACTTTTCTCACACTTGTTTGAGGATGTGCACAGTCTGAATTTTAGAGTATACAACAATGTCTACACTTCCTCTGGGGCTGGACGTAAGACATAATTAATCCTGTTTGAGTCATTTCACTGGAGAGCATACACTGTATAAACCATCTTCCTAAAAACACACCCACACCTACACAAGGCCATTTAGAGTCACCAAATAACCTAACACGTCTTTGGCATGTGGGAAAAACCAATGCAAACATGAACACAATGTGTAAAAATTCACGCAGCCCCTGGTTAGGATGTAATTGGATTTGAGACCTGTGAATCTATGAGTTATACTGCCAACAAATATGACAAAGCATCCTACTGCTAATTAACTACAACAATAAATTGCCTGAAAAATCATCTAAAAAATGATTGGGAACAGTCTTTTGCCCGGCACTGTCCACCAAATATAAAGAGAATATTCCAGGTTTTCAGTATTAAATACATGCAATTTTTGCAGGGCTGTTAAGCGCAATATTTACCCTTTAAATATATGAAAAATATGAAAGCTAGGTTGTCTTTATTGATACAGTAGAGGCACACAGAATCCCATAAAGACTTCACATCAAGTTTATTTAATCTGTCGAATTAAGACAGCAGTGTTTCTGGTCACCTTTCTCAGCACGGACTCTAATGTAACTATACACTTCTTTCAGTGTGACCACCCGATTTAGGAGATACAACTTTCATTATCCGTCTTCCCTCACTTTATTACTTTATGCCCATGTTTGGCAGCCTGGTAGAAATCTTGAACCTTGATATCAAGTTCTCTGGGCCACAGCAGATTCCCTTTAGTTTTATAAGCCATGATGCACCAGTTTAATACTTTTAAAAATAAAGCAACACCCTTGCAAAGGCACTAAAGGAAAATTTATTGAATCTATATCTCTGATGGAAAAATGACATGTCTCTTTTATAATAAAAAAATCCTGGGACAAGATGAGACTTTTTAGCCTGGGACAAGATGTGACTTTTTCAGAGAGATACTTTCATGTCCCGTGAGATGAGACGTTGTGCCAAGAGATTTAACCACGCCCAGGGCCGGAAATAAAAGACAAAGAGTAGATGACAAAGTAGAACGTCGTAAACAATTCAAAAACGTTGGCACGATACACATGTATGCACAGCAGGTTAGAGATAATGAAAGTACTAAAAATCGAAAGTCTCAAAAACAGCGAAGAGAGATCGAATATATTGTTTGGATTTAAACTTTAAGTCGGAGTCTTGTGGATCATCTAATTCATGTTGCCATCAGGGAAAAGTAGTGTTTCTTCCCAATGAAGAGGTGTATCCGCGAGAATTAAAAGATTTGTTGTTTGGTGAAAGTGAAAACCACATACATGAGCGGCAGAGATGTGAAGTGGATGGCGTGTAGTGCAGGGCAGGGTGGCTAGCGAGCGAAGCGAAGCAAAGCCCCCTAGTAAATCTAAAAAAATTTTAAAAAGTGGAGAGTCAACTTAGAAAATGAAGGCTCACAAGAGAAAAGATCATTCTTATAGTTCCCAGCTTTTCAGTTAACTTTCACTTTTCCTCCTTTCACAGCCAAACATTTCAACAGTGTTGCTTTAACATCATCATATCCCTTTTTAATCTTACATGCTATGGAAGTTTAACTTTTACTGAAAATGATTTTATTTATATTAATATTGTTCTGCCGTTTGTGTGAAATTTAATGGGGAAGACCTATGTTAACTTTAATCTGAATCATGGTGGTGCAGAGCTGGAGCATATCCATGAAGCAGCAAGCACAAGGCTAGAACCAGCCAAGTTATATCAAGGCACAATTATGAAAACCCCCATGAGGGGACACTTACAGGTACCATTTGAGCTAACGCCCATATGTCTGAGATTCTGGTGGAAACTGGAGTACCCAGAGGAAGATTCACAACACAAACATTGATCATGCGCTCTAAAACTACTGGCTTATTTTTCTTTTTTCTGACTGTATTCAAATGTGTTTATTACCTTCCCATATCATACTAAACTGTCAAGGAAAGCAATTTTTCAGGTGCTTCACATTTCTCACATTTGAATATTCCCAAAAAACATCGAATAATCATTAGACCCAGGTTCGCTTCCTGGGTCCTCCCTGGGTGGAGTTTGCATGTTCTCCTCGTGTCTGTGCAGGTTTCCTTCGGATACTCAGTCCAAAGACATGCAGGTTAGGTGCACTGGCGATTCTAAATTGTCCTAATTGTACCCAGGGTTTGTCTCCTGCCTTGCGACCTATGTTGGCTGGGATTGGCTCCAGCAGATCCCCCGTGACGCTGTAGTTAGGATATAGCGGGTTGGATAATGCATGGATGAAAAATTAAATTTGCTTGTTTCTTTCAGATTCAGGTTTTTAACAAACATACTAAAATGTCAGACACTGTTTTTTTTCTACTCAGCTGCTTATTTTTGAAAGATGAGTTTCTCTCAACACTCACTTCCCTAATTCCCACCCCATCCTCATCCCCTCTCCCTTCTACATGCAAATCTCCACTTAATCTCTTGGTTTAATAGCGGCTCTCCTGATTTAGCCTCTTGGGGCTTGCAAGCACTTGCCAATCATCAGCTAATGGAGGATTGTCTGTTAATTCATTCCAGACGGCTAACAAGAGCGTAAAAAGGAGATTCTTATTTTTGTCATATAGAAAATTGTTGGCAACGGCTGACCAAGCAAGCAAGAATAAACTGGATGACAAAATGTTAAAACAAATAAAAGTAGTTACGAATTTTGGAATGCATCATAGAACACAATCCCTGCTTATAGAAAAGGTGTTTTATTTATTTATTTATTTATTTATTTATTTTAGAAAACGTATTACTTCATTTCAACTTAACAATTTGTAATTTTAATACATCTGCCTTAACTTAGCATGAGAAGAAAAAAACACAATTAAGATTGCACTGATAAAAATATTAAATATTATCTGTTACTGTTGTAATGTGATTTTGCATATAACTTGATAAATATTTTGTATGTCTTTATGTGTAACTTAGGCAAAGCAATGTAATATTAGTGTTACATTATTGATAATAACAGCAATGGTTTGATGGTTTTAGAACCCCTTCCCCAAAACAGGTCTGAGTCTCTTTGAATTTTATGGCAGGATTTGGGCAAAGTGTCAAACAAGTTTGGTAAATGTTTCTCTGAAGTCTCTCAACTACCACACAAAGCCAGACTCTCTAACTGCCAAGCTTTACCTTAACATATGATTTTGGAGGATGGCAGGTGTTAAGATGTTCTTTGCCCCATTGGTCTGAAGCATGGCTGTTTGGAATCGGCTTGTATCAAAAGCCTTTAAGTACCATGATGCTATATTGGCTGTAGAGGTTGGACAGAAAACCCATAAATTTGCTTGCTTTATTTCACACTCTCTCTCTCTCTTACCAATATCTGATGAAGGAGCATCTCAGACACCATGAACTGAAAAGGACAACACAATGAAGAGCACTGCTCGGGAGCCATATTGAGACAGGCAATGCGGCCTGTTCTGTAGAAAGCCAACCAAAAATGATGCCTTAACTATAGACATTTTAAGCAACTAACAAGTCTGTGTGCCACCTGAAACTACACATCACTATTTTATCAGGTTGTATGGTTGCCAATATTCAAATGTACTTTGCATATTATTATTTGTGAATATTATCAGTAATACATTGTTTAAATTGTAACTTAACTCCGGCTTGTCTTTTACTACACCTAATTGTCTGAGATTATAGATGTAGAAGGGAAGATGGGGAGAAGTTATATGGGACAGTGGTAAGTCTGTGAGATTTGAGGCATTCTGAGAAAAGCTACATATTCATAATACAAAAGGGGAAAGTAGAGCAATATATTACTCTACCAAGACAAAACAGTTACCTAACATGCTGAACACTCTTTTCCAAACTTTGAACAACTGTGTACACCCTTGAGTATTTTAGTCTCATCAGCAAACTCCTTTCTGGGCAAAGGTAATTTGGGGGTATTATAAGTAACAGTTAAACTAAAATGAAAGTACTACTGTTGTAACAAGAAAAACGCTAATGTGAGGATGGATCTGTTTATGTTGAGATGTTGACATTAAGCTCACATCAGTGTCTAAAAACGATGAATACAGACCGTAAACAAGACAACTTCATTTCACTAAAAAAGACTTGATTGATGATTGGTAAAAGGCAGATCAGAAAAAAAAAACAAAACAATATTTTCAGTCCATGCTCTTCTAAACTTTACGGTAATTTAGTTTCAGTGTTCCTGTACGCAAGTTACTATGGTAGCTGAGCCAGCACGCAGCTTTTTCTTTGTTCTTCTGTGTGTCACACAACATGAGTTTTGGTAAGAAACAAATACTACATAATTAAAATGGTAATCCATATTTTATAATTACACCTCAAGAATTACAAATGTCTAGCTGATAAACTGAAGAAAAAAAGCACACCTGTATAAATATAGTAAATGTATATTTTAACAGAAAAAAGCTGTACTGCAATTAAAGATTTAAAATGATTATAATGTATAAGTGATGTATATTTACACTTAAAGAGTGTTTAATTGCCAATATCAATTAATTGATTGGGTGAGTATATATATTTTTTTTTTGGTGTTGTTGTTAGAGAAATGCTGGAAACTTATCTGTTTTAATTAATCCTTGTTTCAGATACAGTAAGTACATTACAGAAAAAAATTAAACAATAAGACAGCTTGTAATTATTTTTATTTTCTTTCATGCCATATGTATTTTGAATAAATATATGGTACATATTTTATTTTATTATTTAAAGTATGTATTTATAGGAAATTTTATTTATTTTTGTATTTTATGGTCACTGAACAATAACCCTACAGAATTTAATTTAAATTAATAAAAAATGACCAGTTAACACCTGTGGTCTACATATTAATTATAAAAATAAACTTTAATATAGAACATAAGGCTTTTATTTGTCTGGTTATGCAGAAGATTTGTGTAAAAAGTTTTCAAAGTGATAAAGAAAGCGGAAAAAAAAATTAGCATTGGAATTGGCCGATCAAGTAAAATGAAAACAGTGATCAGTATCCGCATTAAAAAACTTGATCGTAACATTACTAATCAGTTCCAAGAAAATTTATTTTTTAATTGAGAAATTTAAATATCAGGTTCATCATACAATTTTTAACTAATTTGTAACTAGCCGACAAAAACGGATCTAATTCACCACTATTAAAAACATTTATGCCATAGTACTAATTATTTGATTCTGGCATTCACTTCGTCTTAAGTTAATATATCTGCAATAGACGGTATGCAGGTCGGTTCTTACAATTCACAATTCATGATTCTGCCTATTTGCAGATTTGTTATCAATAATTAAATGGAAATTATATTGCAAGTTTTGCAACCTATTGTGGAAAACCATGGACCACGCTGTAGCAGCACTGCTTAAATGGACTGTAAAGCCTAGCAGCCCCGGGAGTATTGTGCCATTGGGTAGCTTTGGTGTTGGCCACAAGCACTGTTGGGTGAAACAAGATAAAGCACAACTTTTAAAAGGGAGTCAAAAGATCCTCGGATGTCTTTTTTATTTCAACACTTCACTGCACAATTGGAACACAATTTCACCCAATGGATTACAGTTTTCTCTGCATTTATGTTCTTGTCTTGTGCTCGCTTGGCACTGCCAACTTGTACAAATCTTCACTTACATCAGCATCATGGTAGGATAAAACTTTACAGACCTTCCAGGAGGCTGTTCATAGGGGATTTAATTTCATAACTACATCACCATCATCATCAGCATCTGCGAAAATGTACTGTATGGTGTAAATGTTTTGTGCTTACTGTTTTGTTGGATTATATATATATATATATATATATATATATATATATATATATATATATATATATCTGTAATATTAATAATGTTTATCATTTATTGCCATAAATATACAGTAATCCCTCCTCCATTGCGGGGGTTGCGTTCCAGAGCCACCCGCGAAATAAGAAAATCCGCGAAGTAGAAACCATATGTTTATATGGTTATTTTTATATTGTCATGCTTGGGTCACAGATTTGCGCAGAAACACAGGAGGTTGTAGAGAGACAGGAACGTTATTCAAACACTGCAAACAAACATGTCTCTTTTTCAAAAGTTTAAACTGTGCTCCATGACAAGACAGAGATGACAGTTCCGTCTCACAATTAAAAGAATGCAAACATTTTCCTCTTCAAAGGAGTGCCCATCAGGAGCAGAGTCTGTCAGAAAGACAGAGAGTAAAGCAAACAAATCAATAGGGCTGTCTGCTTTTAAGTATGCGAAGCACCACGGCACAAAGCTGTTGAAGGTGGCAGCTCACACCCCCTCCGTCAGGAGCAGAGAAATAGAGAGAGAGAGAGAGAGAGAGAGAGAGAGCCAGAGTAAAACAAAGTCAAAAATCAATATGTGCCCTTTGAGCTTTTAAGTATGCGAAGCACCGTGCAGCATGTCCTTCAGGAAGCAGCTGCACACAGAAGGTAGAAACGTCCCTATCGTCTAGGTGTGCGAACAGCCCCCCTGCTCACACCCCCCTACGTCAGCGCAAGAGAATGAGAGAGAGAGAGAGAGAGAAAGTAAGTTGGGTAGCTTCTCAGCCATCTGCCAATAGCGTCCCTTGTATGAAATCAACTGGGCAAACCAACTGAGGAAGCATGTACCAGAAATTAAAAGACCCATTGTCCGCAGAAACCCACGAAGCAGCGAAAAATCCGCGATATATATTTAAATATGCTTACATATAAAATCCGCGATGGAGTGAAGCCGCGAAAGGCGAAGCGCGATATAGCGAGGGATCACTGTACAAACAAATTTATTATAGTTTCAATTTTGTAAAAAGTTACATTTCACCAAATTACTGCAGAACCACGCACTTTGTCTCGGGACACAAAGCAACTTTGTCTCAGAAGCCAGCCTCACACACAATATTTGCTTGCACAGTAATCATTCCATATCATGTTTCTCTCAACTTTCTTATTTAGTGCAATAAACTTTCAATACTGTGTAATCACGGACCCAAAAACGTATTTGTAGATTATCACATACGTGGGGTCCTGCTCCCCTATGCCCTGCAAATCTCAAAAGATAACTGTACTAATATAAATTGTCAATTCCAGCCATGTATAGTCCTGCAGGTTAAAGGCTTCATCAAGACAAATTCAGTTATTCCCAAAGCTCAAATAGAAAAGTGAGGACTTTCTCCTGCAAAAGCAATCAAACTTCAGTGAGAAAAATGAGTTGTGTGTGGTTGCTGCCCATCTTAACACAAAAGCCAGGCTTTCATGGCTTCATTAAGAGTTTTCTTTACATCTGCCCACATGCTGCTTTTTGCTTCTGGTGAAGTAGTTTGAATATATGGAGTAAGTCCTTTCTTTGTTCCACCCATGCTTATTCCAGTGCATCAAATCTGATTTATTTTTTTAAATAAGATCATAAACAACTTCAAAAATAGGCTTTCCTAGTTGCATGTCTGTGGATAGGATGGCAAAATAAAGATCAGGTACTTCTTCATTCCATAGATTCTCCTTAATAATGGTTCTGTCTGGCTCATGATGATATTGTTTTATTTATTTTTTTGGCCTCTTCTACAATGAATAGTGTTATTTTAAAGGGGAATGCGATCTATAACTTTGCTTACCTTATCTCCTGTCATAACTTGTGTCATTTCTTTGGCTAAAGGTTTTATTAATATCCACCAATTACTTCAGCAGCTGCAGATTTTGCTGTTAAGCAGGCTACATGATAAGAAGCTTTTAAACCTTTCATATTTTCATCTCCCATCACATTGCATATTATTTCCTGGGAGTTTTAGAAATCTAGTTTATGACTGAAAAACAGGGCATGCTTTTCCAGGTATTCTTTATATTTCGTCTAAAAATGGTACTTGAGGTTGGATGGTTACATACCTTTTGTTGTGAATATTTCATAATACATCACACAGAGTGAAATAAGCACTTTTTCAAATCCATTCCATGAAAATCAGATTTAAGCTCATGTTGATTGTATTTGTCAAAGTTTTCAATTTTCTTTGCAAACTTGAATATTGTGCTACTGTACAAAATACATGTCAGCATATTTCTACTGAATTTTCATATATTCAATTTTAATTGTTTTCTGCAGCTAAAAACTATAATAAAGTAAATATGTCATATTATTATATATATTATAATATATACCAGTAATGGCGCACTGCACGATAACGTGCAGTGAATACACTTGACTTTAGCATTCATAGTTTTCACACTCTTTCTCTGTCCATTTAGCATTTGTTTGCTCAGAGGTTGATGCGCTTGCTGCTCCCTAAGCAGCTCTTCTTTTCTCCACCCTAGTGGCCCGCTTCTTCTCTTCTTTCGTTTGCATCTTTTCGCGTTAAAACTGATTAAGTCAGTGTTTGTGTTGCAATTACTTAGTACGTTTTCTTTAATTTTTTCACTTAAGCTGGCACTTAAGTCTTCAACCTGCCTCAAGAATGATTAAAGATATGAAGAGGTAGGGGAAGTGACGGCGAAGGTGGTAGGGATGAAAACGGCACCCATATGCATGTGCCGCACAAATAAAATAAAAATAAAAAGAGGAATAACCTTGGAGGTCAATCATCACTCTGAAAGCGGATAGGAGATGTCGCATAGTATATGTGTACCAAATTTCAGGTCAATAGGTCAAACAGTTTGCAAGCTACAGATGATTTAAAATCGTGGACAGACAAATGAACAGCCACGGTAGCATATTATATATAAAGATATATTGTTGTATATCCCCTAAAACCTTTTGTAAACCCCCAGGATTTCATAAAAGGAACACTATCATGTTAATAACATAACACAACATAACATAGCATAAAACAAAAACATTTTCAAACTTGCTTCACAGTGTGACATGCCTCAACCCATTACCATACCACAAGTCAGGAATCAGCCCATTACAATGTTCAATCATACACACTACTACACTTATACCTGGCATGATTAGAATCACCAATTACTCTAACCTGTAGGTCTTGGTAGACTTGAGAGGAAATCTAAATAACCATGCAATGGCCAGGAATGGGAATCACACCCAACATGCTGGATTCTTGAGGTAGCAGCAGTAACCACCATGCCACCATGTCAATATAACTATCATATAAATGGGCAAATGAAATACAATATGCATATCCTGAAAATAACTACTTTAAGTTTATTTGTAAATTAAACTAATTTGCTTATATATTTAGCATTTTCCTCCCTCAAATTAAATACAGAATTCCACAATTTGGGAAGCTAATCTGTTCCTAAAACCTCCTTAATAAGATTGCATTTTTGTAACACAAAATTACCATTATTTTAATGGAAGCAAATGTAAACATTTTCTTGCTCCATTTTTGCTCAAATAACACCAATACACAATACAATTGACAGTATTAGTTAAACAATAACATTAGTCATTTAAACAAACCCTAGTAAAATATTTTCATTAACTACTGTTTATTAAATCTGTTTACCTGTTTCACATTTAAAGACATGGTTTTTCAGCCTGTCAGATAGATAGATAGATAGATAGATAGATAGATAGATAGATAGATAGATAGATAGATAGATAGATAGATAGATAGATAGATAGATACTTTATTAATCCCAAAGGGAAATTCACATTTTCAAATTTTGGACACCATTTTGAAATATGGTATGCCAAGAAACACTCGCTACATTATTATTTAAAATATTTGATCTGACCATCCAAAAATATGTTTGAAAGTAGATGCATATAAGCGGTCTGGCTCCCACCAAAAAAGTAATGTATAACATACATATCCAATACTGTTGCAGTTTTGCAGAAATACAGTATGACTTAAAATTTTCTAGTTTGAGAAAGCCAATATAAAAACTGCACCTGTAGTTTAAATGCTATCTATCCATTTCATCCCCTATATTAATAGGCCATGGTCAATTAGAAGCTTATGCCAATTCCAAGTAACAAATGAACCCTAGAGTCAGGATTGGATGGGGCAGCTATGAAATCCAGTGCTTAAACACAGAAATGAATCCTCAAAATGAAAAAATTAGGAGAAGCTGATGGCCCTAGATGGTAGAGAACTTCCAGCCTACGGGCTATTTACAGCACCCCAGTCAGTATGATATGGTCCACTGGATGTTTCTTAGATTTCAATATTTTTTGCTGTTTTCAGAAAGCTGTTTCATCAGAAATCAACTTCTATAAAAATAAATTGCAGCCTTGGAAGAAAACATAACCAAATGCTTTTTCTTTAGTTGCAATTTTTAGAGGATACCATACATCAGTTGCAGTTTTACCATTTAACTGTCTCTTACAAACAATTAAGTTGGTTTATCTCAGCAGTATGATTTGATGTGAAAAATGGCTAAGAGAAGGAAGCTTGATGTTAAATGTTGATTCTATCAACAACTGTGGATGTGAAAGGCAGGCCACTTTGTTTAATTTGCAGAGAAGCTCTTGTCATTCTCAAAAACACCAACTTTGAGAGGCACTACACCAGTAAATACATAAGTATGACACTTTTCTAGTAACAGTGCAAGTGGAGAAAATCAAGGTTCTCAGGAATAATCTGCCTGCTCATTAAGCCAACTTCTTGGAACTTAAAAAGAAGATGAAGATTGTGACAGAGGCCAGTTATGTTGTGATATAACTTATATAAAATTAGTTAAAGTTAACATATGATCATCTTTAAAGAAGACAATCATATACAATCTAATACAAGAACACGCATACAGCCATAACAGAAAATACTATTAAACATAAGTAAAAGGACTGAAGGAAACTCAAGGGTTAACATAATGTAGCTTAAAACTTAAGCACATGAAGTCTTCCTCATCTTAGTGAAACCACCAACTTAATTTTCCAATGTAAGAATGAGGTAAATGACTAACAAATACCTCTCTAGAAAGTAAGGATAAACTAATGGGAAACGCAAACACCCCTTCTATGTAGAGGTGCTAAGAGCAATAGGACAATCTGCAAAACACTCCTCTTATCTAAGCAGTGATCAGAATAAAGGGAGAGTCGACAGGAGTCAGAAATTACTGGAGGCGTTAGTTGATTGGAGGGGGAAATAAAGTTCCGCATAGTAAAAGTCAGATGATGTAATGTATGAGGTAAAGGTAACAGAAAAATATAAAAGCAGATGAATCGCTTAATCGATGCACCCTCTGTGCAAATAAAGAAATGTTCTGCATTCTCATCTCTGGTCCATGGCTGCCTACTTTGAAGATGGAGGAAAGGTTTTTCCTCAACACTTACTTCTAAAAGACAGGACTTGTGCCGACTGTGAATTTTTGAAAAAACGCATGGTTGCTACTGCACAAATTCTTGCCACTGAAAAAACTGAAATTATTTCAGAGGGTAAGCATTGGCTTGTCGAACTGTGTTGGATCATATATATGACATGGCATGAAATATTGAGAAGTTGCTGCAGGACTCTGCTGCCAATTTAGAGTTATACTTAATTGCTTTGGATGAGACTATAGACATAACTAACACTAGACAGCTAGTTTTGAGACGCGAGAAGATTTGCTTTCATTGTTTGCTATGCACAACGCAACTAGAGGTAAGGACATTTTTGAAAAACGTATGGCAATGCAGTCATTTGGTTTGTCGCTGAAAAAAAGCGGTATGGCATGTGACGGTGCACCTGCCTCGGTGGGGTCTCAGAATGGGTTAGTGATCCTCATCCAAAAGTAAATTACATGCGTTTATTTATGTGTCATTCCATCATTCACCAACAAAATTTGTGCTCACAAACACTGCATTTGAACAATGTGATGATGACAACTGTTGTTTCCTGCATTAACATCACTAAAGGCAGAGGGCTAAAAGGCCACCAATTCTGGGAATTATTAAAAGACTTAGAAGCAGGATATAGAGATTTGGTTTACTACTGTGAGGTGTGATGGCTAAGAAAGGCAAACATGCTGAAGTGATTTTATTAACTCAGGGATGTTGTGAAGAGTTTCATGGAGATGAAAAGGAAATCATGTAATAGCAAAGTGACACTGTGAATTTAGTGTTTTGGTAGACATTACAAGCTACCTGTCAGAGCGTAATGTTATACAACAAGGAGCAAACTAGCTCCTGCTCTCACTTTTTCACATGTGAAAGCATCTGAAGCTGAAACCAAACTGAGGCAATTGGCAAATGAACAGTAGTTTTAGAGGGGTAATATGTTGCATTTTCCATTTTTTCATGATCAAAATCCTGAGCAATAGAGGACTGGGGAAAATACAAAGGAATGTACTACTTTACAAGAAAAGTTTGCTGAAATATTTAAGATTTGAGATCAAAGAACTCGATGATGATATATTTTCCATGTCATTGATGGTCAGTCCACCTGTTGTGAATGCAGCTGAAGAACAATACTACTGTGAACAATTCTCCTCAAAGCTCACCAATGCCAAAGACATTGTTCCAAAATGAAGCACCAGCAGAACCAGCCGCATGTGTCAACAAAATCATTGCCACTATATATCCAACAGCTAGTCAAGGAAAAGAACTCTCAACCATGACATTAAAATGTAGGTTAGTTCTCAGGTGGGGGCTGAATATTACTGTTTTTTCTTGTAGAGTATTCTTGTGTGTTTATATTTCCTTTGTTTTCTACTTGATTTTGCAGTATATTGTTGTACCTGTGATGATAATGTTCTACCTTTCAAAAATAAAAATTATTAATAAAGAAAATGAGCATTAGTTGAGTTTGAGATTTAATTTTGATTGAATGTTCAGAAATGGATATTAATCGGCATAGCATGCAAAAATGTGCTTTATTAACATGCTTTATTCATACTAGTCTATGACTCGCTATCACATATGTAAATGTAAATCTGGCACCAGAAAAGAAAAATTTTCTCCACCCCTGTCCTAGTCTATGGCAGAATCCCATACTGTCATGGTTTAGGCTGAATATTGACGTTTTGTATCTAGACAAGCCATACTGTGTACTGTCGCCAGGGTCATGTCCCATGTTTCTAGGGGTGTGGTAACTGGGGTCAAGACCTTGACTTAATCAGCAGACAGCATAAAATGTCACCTTTTGTACTAAGCTTAATCCGATCTGTGGATAAAATCCTTATTTTCATTTTTACTTACTCTGCATTTACTCTGTTTGCCTGGTTTATTACTTATTGCCTGTTATTTGACCTTGATTTTGCCTCTCATCTGGGTTTCAGTTGCTTTGGTTTATTTTTATTTTCTTTTGTTTTGCCTTCTGCCTGCTTCTCCTGGTTTACTCACAAAATTAGTTACCCGTTTTCCTGCCAAGTCAGGACACGTGCAAACATGGGAGAACATGCCAAACAGCAGACAAAGCCAAAACTGAAGATCAAGAATAAAACTACATGACTGCTGATAATAGGTACATATGTTAACTATAAATTAATTTGCAGAGCAAATTAATAAGTTTAAGACAAATTTAAATAAATTTTTATAATTACAAAATTACACTCTGACTCCTAAGATGAGGAAAAGAAGAACAACTTTGTACAGATCGAGGCAAGCAAACACAGACTTTACAACATCATCCCAAGGCACTTTAAAAGTGCAGTCATGTGCTGATTTATGGCTCCATTTGGGACAGGCCACTATGCTGTATGTGAAATTGGCCACATATCAGTCACAAAGTGTACACGTAATTGCAATTGAGGCTTTGTGGGTCTGGTGTGGGTCACTAGTACACATTCTTTAACTGTCAGTATGGAGTGGTACCAGCCAATATTTAAGTCTCGATGTCCAAGCAATTCTGAACGACCACTCAGCTTTGATCATGCTGCTCACTCCCACATCCATGTAGCAGTTTAGATGTTGGATATTACTTACTTGGATATTATTTTCTATGGGGAAAATCGCTCGTCATCAGTGTGTCGGTGCTTAGCAAGTTAGTGCTTAGTGGGGACCCCCACTCCCATGCTCATTAATCACATATTGGTGGATTCTAAGGCCGGGGTTATACTTCACGCGACATGAAGCATGCTGCAGCAGACGCTCCTGCTACACAAGAGTTGTAGTGTTTATACTCGCGAGCGTAATTTACGTAAATCTGGAGGAATCCACCAGGTGACAGTGCGAGATATTATCACGGCGAGAACATGTTTGGCTTCTCTGTGTTGTGAACTGCCTAGAACACCCATTAAATTCCGATGACACTTTAAAGTAATATCTCTGAAAAGAATGTTTAACACTAGAATTACCAGAGTCTACAAAAAAACTCGTAGATCCGGCCCACCTTAAAACCGTTCTCACCTCTCTTTTGTCTTCTAAATGTGCCAATTAAGACGAGCAGCAAAAAGCCGGCTATTCCATCCCCCACCATCGCAAAACGTTCACTGAGTTTTCCCAGCTCATGCCTTGTTTGATTATCTGGGAGACCCTGAACTGGAGTTTTAGAGTGGAAATAATAGATCGTTATTTGGAACACACGCATTTCATGTGTGTTCCGTTTCTACAGTAATCTGTGTAAACACATTGTTTAACAGAAACTTTTTCATATTTTAGTAATAAATGTTACAAAATGTAGGCATAAACTACAGAATGTGTGAAGCCTGATGGCCAAATATCAAATAAACACTTTTACAAAAGGTTCAAGGCTGTAACAACACCTTCTGTGGCGTAACGCTGAGATTTGCTGACTCAGAGCACGGCAGCTCTGCCGCACCGTAGAGACTTGAGTTTGATTCCCAGCTGGGGAGGAAGTGTTTTTTTTTCTTTGTAGCCTCAAACAGACATAAAATTTATAAATTGGTATGCACTGTCAGTTAATGAGATCGTTATATTTTCATGTGGGATGCTCCTTTTAAAATATTTTTTTAACAATTGAGACTGCAATTAACATGATCAACTGTCCTTATAACTGTTATTTTTAACAATGTGTTTACACCGATTACTGTAGAAACGGAACCCACATGAAATGTGTGTGTTCCAAATAACGATTTATTATTTCCACTCTAAAACTCCACTTCACTCCCAGATAATCAATCAAGGCATGAGCTGGGAGAAGTTCGTGCATGTTCTAAGTCGGTGGGGGGATGGAATATCCGGCTGCTGGCAGCTTGTCTTTATCAGCACATTTAGAGGACAAAAGATGCTGGCGGAGAGGTGCGAACGGATTTAAGGTGGGCCGGATCTATGAGTTTTTCGTAGGCTCTGGTAAGTCTAGTGTTAAGCAGGTCTTAGTTCCCATCATCAAAATAGTCTGGAGTTTTCCTGTGTTTCTTTAGTCCCCTCACATTTCATCTGTATCTGATTGTAAACTTGCAGCAGAAATACTGACAGGTGATCAAACTGTCCACCACCTGTGTAGTAGCAAGTGGTAAGCTTCTTTTAAAATGTCGATCGCGGTTATTTCCGTTGATTAATTCATGCTTTTTTAATTAGAGTCAGAACAGGAGCTTATTCAGCTTCTGATCTGACTCTAAATAACAGTGCCAGTATAAATCACACCCAATCTGACGCTGTTCATTTTCAAATAATATTGCATTACTTCGACGATGTTTTCTGATTGGTACTATTCGCGTCATAAAATGATTTCTTCAAAACGTCACATACATTTCTTTTGAGATAATGAATAGAGCTGCAAATTACAGGTGCTTGTTCAGTGTAATAGGAACCATTGCACAAAGAGGTGTGTACAATGCAACACAAGAACACATGTCGTAAATGTAGGAAAGGCACTCTTTGGGTGAGCTATAGCGCGTCTTTATGTGAAAACAGCAGTGTCAGATGGGGAGTGTCTGATGATTGCATATAGCGCTGAAGTTACTGATCTTTACTATGCTTTCCTCTGCACGTCCTGCAGTACAAAAGAAACAGTATACAGCAACATGTGGGGAATGGCAAGATTGGGGGAAAAAAAAACACACGGTCATATGTATCGTAATACATTGCAGAGCTATAACGCGTCTTTATGTGAAAACAGCAGTGTCAGATGGGGTACGGAAGGATCCTGAACGCGACTGACAGAAAAGTGAATAAAAAAAAAAAAACCAAAAACAAAGCTAACCTTTACAAATATCATAAATTACACCGGCTGTTACAGACTGAAATCAAATGTATCTTTTTATTCTAAAATAGTAAAAATAAGAGCAGTTCACTTCTCAAAAGGGATTCGTGCAGGATCGAACTTGTGACCTTTTGAATACCAGTCAGCAACTGATACTGTTACGCCACGGGGCCATCGCAGTAACTGAGTGTCAATGTCGCACACTAAGGCAGGTTTTTTTTTTTCTGCAGTTATATTTTTCAATAAAAGGGCACTTGTTCTGTTATATTTGTACCTTTTGTGAAAGTGTTTCTTTGATATTTGGACTTCAGGCTTCATACATTATAGTTTATGCCTACATTTTGTTATTTACTACTAGAATATGAAAAACGTTTCTGTTTTAAAAATGTGTTTACACGGATTACTGTAGAAAATGGAACACACATGAAATGTGTGTGTTCCAAATAACGATCTATTATTTCCACTCTAAAACTCCACTTCACACCCAGATAATCAATCAAGGCATGAGCTGGGAGAAGTTCGTGCACGTTCTAAGTCGGTGGGGGGATGGAATAGTCGGCTGTTTGTAGCTTGTCTTTATCTGCACATTTAGAGGACAAAGGACGCTGGCGGAGAGGTGCGAACGGATTTAAGAAGCGACTTAAGGTGGGACGGATCTACGAGATTTTTCGTAGACTCTGGTAATTCTAGTGTTAATGATTAAATCCATCAATCCAGGGATGTGTTCATTCCAGCAAGCATTGGGCACGAGTGAGAAACGATCCCTGGACGAGGCCTCAGCTCATCGCAAGGTGAATACAAGCACACAAATACACTAGCGTCATTTTAGCACCACCAAATCCCCAAATCTGCATATCTTTGCAAGGAAACTGGAGCACAGTGTGGAATCCAAGCTGGGAATACCAGCGACATGACTCCCTGCGAGACAGCAGTGCTACCGCTCCGCCATCGTGTCACCCCTATGTGTGTAATTATTAACAGTATTCATTATTTAAACAAAATTAACGATTTATCGGTACAATGTAACATACACACTTCAATGCATTTCATCATGAAAGTGATATCAAGTATAAATTATCATACATTTAATGTGTTCTGTGTGGTGATCTATTGCTGCTTGCCATGACGTTTACGATGGTCTGCTTTAATGATAAAGTAAACTACGAAGTTAAAGTGGACATTTCCAGATTAAAGCCGAAATTTCCACTTTAATCACAAAAATACACGTTTTCACCATGTCCTTCATTTTTTTTCTCAGTGGCTCAAATACAGCACTGTACATTATGTTGCTGTTGTGAAGTTGCAAAAAAAAAAAAAAAAAAAAAAAAAAAGGACAGCACGAAAGATGGTATGTGAGACTTTTAAAATGTATCGTGTCATTATGATCGGGAATATGCGACGCTTGAATAGAAAAGCACCATGAATGCATCTGTAGGTCAGCATTTTGCTTCACCACATCAAACCATTCATCAAACATCGAAGCGCGCACATCAATCCCCGTAGGATCTGCATAGAGGCTTTCTGTCACATGTAGGTAGTAACCAGAGACTCTGACGTCACGTTCCGACTTTTATTACACTGCGCCCCCCGCCTTTTTGCTGGTACTACAACTCGCACACGCTTCGCGTTAATTTCTGAGGACCTGCTCAGAGGACGTGTGAAATGTACACTGGGAACGCGTAGCAGCCATGATGCGGGTGCGTACGCGTTCTGAGCGTGAAGTATAAACGAGCCCTAAGTGTTCATTACATCACTTGTTTGTTCTAACTTATATTAAAACTCTTAACATTCTCCTGTCATCCAGCAAGTACTATGTTTGTGCAGAGGTAATCATATCTAACTTTCATTCATTTGTACATAACCTGGTTAAGTCAATATAAATGAGGCGAGGTGAGCTTAGGCAGCAATGGGAACAAGGGGAACTAACTGAGCACGTTGTCTGTACATCACAAAACACACTTAAATACACTTCCTTTCACTGGTAAAGGAATACTCCATGCAAAAATAATGTTTTATATATGTTACCACATGTAGTGTTGGACAAAAAAAATCTGTAATATTATATTTTCGTACAGAACGGAGATAGCAAAGTTTCTGATACAGTAGGCACCTAGGGTGAGTAGCTCTGTACAACATCAAACAATATAAAAACATTCATGAGAAAAAAAAAAAAAACAAAATCACATCAAGTCCCCCATTTGTATGCTCAAATGTCTAAAACACATTTATTTTCACTAAAATATTGTTAAATAAACCACTGCTAGAAAAACACTGGTGAACAAAAATAAAACGCACTCAGACAAGAACAAGCATTTACAGTATATCATAAAGCCACTGTTACATTTGCATTAATAGCAGTGAGCCACAACTAGAGTAGCTCAGGATTATTTTCTTGGATATGAACAAGTACAAGGAATATTCTCATCCTGATAAGGTTTTCACATATTTTTCTTTAACATTTAATCTTTAGTTTTATGTGTTTCTAAGTGCATGCTTTTTATTTATATGAAGTGCAATGTTTGTCAATGAATAACGTGTTACTGGACTTGACTCTTGACCAATCTTCAATTCATGCATGCTTCTTCAGTAAAAATAGATGGGTTTGGGACATTGTGAGTATATGATTTGATGACTTCATATATGGATTGGGTAATATAAGTAACAAGAGATTTTTTCATGGACTTCTTGATACTATTTGCTATTGTTCAGCCTTAATTCCCATAGACCCCAATTATATCAGAAATTTTATCATCTTTGTTCTGCATGAAAACCCGAGATTAAAACGTTTTTCCTACCATCACTACAAACTATATGGGGTAAATAACATATAATAAAATATCATTTGTGGAATGAGTATTTCTTTAAAATGAATGTATTTCTATGCACTGAGGGTGGAAACCAGACACCCTAAATTAAATTCATGTTAGCCAAGGTAGTATATTCAAACACCACAAAAAGACACCTCTCCCAGGAATCAAATACTTTTTGCGCAGGTAGGTTTGAAAATGACTCAGAACCATTACTGCATTCGTATCTACACTGATTTCACTGAGCAATTATTAATTATTTAATGGACATGTACTCATTTGGAAGCCTGTTTGGTACCATGAGCATGGGAAAGTCACTTTGTTAATAAAATCTAGTATAAAAACATTCAAATTCTAAAAAAATAAACAATCATTCAAAAGATACCTATTAGTCTTATTTTCTTTCCTTTAGTTTTTTATGCCGTTTATATTCAATATTGTAAACTTTTAACTTTACTTTAACTTAGGTTAAATTTGAATATTTTCATTTTATAAATAAATATGCTACCTTAGAGCACTCTCTTATGACATGTTATCAGTTTGTCATCGAGATGAAATTAATTTCTTGAGAAGACAACTCTATTTCATTTTTAGAAAATGAAGGATTTCATAACTTCATTAAACCCATGCACTCACAATGCACGCTACTGAGTCAATGTTTCTTTTCAGGGGTGGCTCTACTTAAAAAAGGCATAACACTAAATCATAAATTTCATGTTTCAAAGACTAAAAAGCTCCATTGGTCAGCTCTATGTAACAGTTGTGAATAGGTTTATAACTCGATCGTGAGTTGGACCTCTGCTATCAATTGTCCTCCTGAAAGAACTGGTAATCTTACAAGAATTCCAGCCTGCAATCTTACAAAGAATTTCTCTTATGATCAATAAGTCATACAGATAAAACAGCCAAATGTCATTTTTGTGTTTTTCTTTCTCTTCATTACAAAAAACAGCAAAAACCAATCTCAGCCTTTGTACCTTATTGCAAATCTGTTATTTGCAACATTTAGACTCCTCTGTGACTCATCTGTCTTTCACAATAAACACATAATACCAATTGGAAAGGCTTTAGTGCTTTTGTAGTTTAATTGACTGTTTTAAACAAAAACATTATATTCTTCTCTTACTTGAAGCTGTGTCACTGTAGTTAACAGATGGCCAAACAAGATTTTGTTCTGACAGAACACCTGTTCAGATAGATACTAGTATTCTCCAGAAAGCACTGAAAGGCAGTGCACATATATATACATGTATAGCTATTTAAGCTACCATTAGTCACTGGTCTGAATCAGAATCTACTAAGCAGTGTTAACTGCAGCATAGTGTTAAGTGAAGAAATGCCTACTGAAACACAGGTAGAACATACAAACTCCACACAGAAAGTGATCAGGGTGAATAGAAACCCAGGACTTTGGTTATCACTGATTCCTCACAGTTCCACTGTACTGTAATTTTTTTTAAAGAAATGATTGGGATGGAATGGTAGGTAAAATCAGTACAAAAAAGAAACAAAACAAATTGAAAAGCAACAGCAGCCTTCAAACAAATTGTATATTAGTGTTTTTACTGTCGATATAAAATGCACAGTTCAGCATACACTGCTTAAATAATAGAAATCAGTGTCAACTACTATATACCACAATGTGCAGTAGAAGCTTAACACGTAATTAAAAATTCATAAGAATTTAGTTTAAACACACTCATAATGCAGACACTCCATTGGTAGATTTCTTAAATTGTCAACCAGTATTTTGGAACTTAAAAGCTAAATGAGAAACAGGAAAGCAACATGTTTAATTAAATAAGGATTATAAATAACAGCAGGAATCAGCCTCCAATTAAGAAATGGGTTAAAAAGAAAAAAAGAAGCACAGAATGAGAGCTGAGAAGCATTCACCCAGAATAAACTAAGAGAAAAGGCTCAAGCTACTAAATTTGTGATTCAAAACATAGCAAGGAATTATCTGACTTGAAATAACTTTTACTGAGCCACAGACTGGGGATTGAACCTACAAGAGGAAATGACTGTCTTATCCTTGCATGTTCAATAAATCCACCCAGTTCTTAAGACGTTTTGTCCAGTTGCAGGGTTTCAAGTTAGCGGCTGGCCTAGATGCAAATGGTGAAAGGCAGGAAACAACTTGAGAAGTATAAATGCTATACAAGGCTCACTCTTGGTGATTCAACATATAGTCACAAATAAACCTAAGAGTGTGATGGGAGGAACATTCAACTGCTGAAAGAAACTGATAAAATACTGTATTTTAAAATCTCTTTCCAAGACCACAACTGTTGAGTACACCCAGCCTATCCCCACTGTGCAACAGTAACACACCTATTCAATTCCTAAGTTTTTCCAAACTCCAATCCAAAGTGTCAAAAGTGAGGCTTGGAATTCTTCTTGGAAAGAGTGTCTTCAAGACAGTCAAAATCAGTCCCTTTTTTAAATTCCCAACTGCAATAAAACCAACATTAAATTTATAATTATTAATTGTCTGTGTTTGTAAAGCGATTATTACAGGCTGCATTGTAATTTTAAACCATTGCACGTAATGCTTTAAGCATCTCAAAGACAGTGTTCCCTCTTTGGTCTTTACTGCCTCCAGCACTAAGCAGCATATTAAAATTCACACAAAATGCAGCCCATTCTATGTGTATCAAAGGCCAACACACATTGTTACTTTTAACAGGCTAAATTTAACATGGAGAAAGGGGATACCTTTCTCTAGTTTAAACATTTGAATGCATCTGGGAGGTTCCTAGAGTCTACAGTACAGTAGATCTTAGAGTGCCTTAACTGAGTTACAACTGGCAAAAGAGCTTACAAAGGAACGGTCTAGACCAGGGGTAGTCAACCTTTTTATACCTACCGCCCACTTTTGTATCTCTGTTAGTAGTAAAATTTTCTAACCGCCCACCGGTTCCACAGTAATGGTGATTTATAAAGTAGGGAAGTAACTTTACTTTATAAAATTTATAAAGCAGAGTTAAAGCATATAATAATAATTACTTACCAAGTACTTTATGTCGGATTTTCGCTAAGTTTGGCAGAATAAATCTTTATAAAACAACTTACTATAGTTAAATCTATCTTTTTATTTATACTTTGCATACACAGAAATTACATTAGTTAATTGAATTATTAGTGGGATCCCTGAGGCTGATGCTGGGAAACTAAATATTGAATATCCGGTTCAATTTTTGTGAGGAACAAACGACGGTCTCCCCTTTCGGAAATACTCAGGCGGTTTCTTTCTTTGGTCATAATATGATTAACAGCACTAAATCCTGATTCCACAACATATGAGGTAGGGAAAGGTATCAATAAACTAAATACCATTTTCCACATATTTGGATATAAGACCGGCATTTTTTTTATTTTGCCATAGGTTTTCATATCCACCACTGTCGAATTTATGTTTACTTTCTTCATCATATCTAATTTCTAACAGTTCTTCTTGGCAAGTTGTATCAGCCTCTTCAATATTTGCGGTAAAAAGATTTTTCATCCAGTCATATACCTTCAATTTCAAAATATCTTCAAATTGTTTTTCCATGTCCAATTTAAGTTCGTTGAGGTGGCTACTGAATCTGTCAATATCCTCTGGAGTTGCATCATCTTTTATAGATGATAATTGAGGAAACTGATGAAATTCTCTCTTCAATAGATTATGACGAAGTAGTTCAAGTTTGTCAATAAATAATAGCACAATACTTTGGCAACCTATAAGAGTTTTATTATCTCCTTGAAGCTGCAAATTGACATCGTTAAATCTCTTGAAAATATCTGCCAAGTAAAAGGCATCATTCTTTACTGTTTTTAACTGTTGACACAGATTGGTCTCATTATTACTTTCAAAAAATTGTATGACACTATCATATAATGCTACAAATCTAGCCAAAGATGTACCCTTTGACAGCCACCGAACTTGTGTGTGCAAAAGTAACTTAATAAAATCTTCATTATTGTCCTGGCAAAGCTGCCGAAACATTCTATCATTCTTTGCATTGGATTTGATCTTGCTTACGGCTCGAATTATTATAGTTAATGATGAATGGAGACTTGTACTTAGATGTTTTCCTACAAGATGTTGTCTGTGCACCACACAATGAATACATAAAACATTTGGCACTTCCTGCTTCAAATAAGCAACAAATCCACGATAGCGACCTACCATTGATGGTGCTCCATCAGTAGCGCATGCAACAATTTTATTCAAAGGAATATTATTTTTTGTAAAGTATGTTCTCACAGTATTAAATATAGATAATCCTTTTGTATCTGTGAGAGTTATTGCGAATAGCATTTCTTCTCGTAATATATTGTTTTCATCAAAATAGCGTACATATGCCATCAATAAAGCATCATTATCTGCAATGGTAGATTCGTCCAATTGCATGGAAAATGAAGAGTTTTGGAGAATACTTATAAGTTTGTTTTCAACATTAACTGCCATTTCATCAATTCGTCGCTTTACTGTGCTATCGCTTAGGGGCAACGTTTTTAAAATTTGAGGTATATCCTGATGCATTACTGTTGAGATAAATTCTTTTATAGTGGGTATTATTACTGTTTCTCCAATATTACAGCTTTTACCACTTTTTGTAATTAATTGTGAAGTGCGATAAGTGGCAATTAATCCATCTTCGTTCGTTGTATGTTGTTTCTTAAATGAAGCAACGATAGTTGAACGATTTTGAAATTTTTTATATATTTCCTAAAAATATTCAATGGGCTTGTCCTTGTCATTTGGATGCTTTGTAGAAAGATGTTCTCGCAATCGACTTGGCTTCATTGCCTCATTGGATAATGTTTTATGGCACAATAAACACATTGGATGATGTTTATTTGCAACAGATTGTGCTGGCGAATAGCCGCATGCATATTTCTTTTTTTGAGACATGGGCTCACAATATTTCACAATATTTTGTTTGAAGCTGTAAGCACGTGCTTGCTCTCAGAAATCTAACTACGTACTGACTTTAGTTTCGATTACGTAACGATTTAGCTTCACTTACGTAACGTGAACAAAACTTATGCGCTTGAAGTCTGTTGTGTGGTCGCGACTTTTGGAAGGCTGTACGCTTTTCCGATCCGGTATGCGAGACGTCCTTCTCGTCTCCTGGCGTTGGTCAGGCAGGATCAGGCGTTCCGGTCGCTGGACAGCACAGCGTACGTTGGACGTGGATGGTCAGTCAAGGTGCTGGCTATCACGATCCCGCGATGTTTTCATCAGACCATAATGTTGAAAAATATGTGGATCCAACAACAGCCATTGGGAGTCAGGATCGGGATGTAGTAATCGTAGCTTCTCGTACGTTGAAATGATGAATGTGTTGACAGAGTAACAAATGCTGGGTACCTCTAAGTTGAGGATTGCCGGATGTTACAAGTGTCATGGTTGAGCGAGAGTTTGTCGAGATGAGACTAAGGTAGTGAGTATCCGTGGTTGTGCGTTTTATAAAATTTTATGTAGCGGGTGTTGGCCAATGGCATCACTTCTTTGCGATCGGGGCGAAGTAGCGAGACATCGGCTAGTTTTGGCAGTCCAAGGGGGGGTTCCTAGAATGTCACCCTATTACCCTAAAATCCGGGAATCGAGACGAAAATATGAGTCAATTGGTGTCTCCATTGTCCGGCAGTTTCTGTTATAGAAAGAAGTGTTGGACCATGGAGTTCTTTGTCTACGGGGTAATAAAACGACGAACTGCTAGTTTTTGGGCGACAATAGTATGTAATCGCAGCGCTGTTTGGTTGCTCCGCTACCGCCCACCATGAAAGTTGGAACGCCCACTAGTAGGCGGTAGGGACCAGGTTGACTATCACTGGTCTAGACTGTCATGTTACTGCTGAATATAGATTGGCATGGTAGAGCTTTGGGAGAGCAAAGCCAATATTAAATATGCTTTTGTTTACTAATTATTTTTAAGATAAATATTGTGGGTGTTTTTGTCAAATTATGTAAATTTTGTACATCAATGCAGAATCATGCAAAATGAGAATTGTGATTAATCTATTTTTTCCCCCACTTCTAGAGAATGCTACAAGATGCTGGCAAAATTAGTAATAACTGTGAAACACTTCTCCATCTCAAAGAGGTCCTAGACAGCCTAAAAAAAACTGTGAATACCAAAACAATGTAAATAAGAATGTTGGTAATCCCTCATCCTAAGTATTCTAAGTGGGAAAAGACTGAGAAAACCAGCATTCCTCTGCTACAAATTAGCTTAGTTTAGCTCCTCCCACGCCGGGTGCCGCACTGGGCGCTAAAAGATCGCCAACGAATTCGGTCAGTAGCAGCGGCTTCGGCTTTGTCCCATGATATGTCTATAGTTGAAAGAACGCCACCATGTTTGTTTTGGGCGGCCATGCTTTCATGTGCCAGGTGCAGGCATCCAGCTCATAGCGATCTTTGGAAGGCGATGTATCGATTGCCGGAGGATGTGGCCAGCAAAGGGAAAGCGGCGTTCCGCTACAGTGCTCGCTAGAGGTTGGGTAGCTGCTCGTTGAAGGATTTTGTCATTGATGACGTGGTCCCAGTAGGGGACCTTCAGTATTCACTGTAGGCAGTGTTGCTGAAAGATGTTCAGGCGTCTCGTGATCACTGCAGATGACTTTCAAGTTTCGCTCACATATATCGCCGTAGGGATGACGGTCGTGTTTAGCAGTCGTATCTTCATTGGCAGTGTAATGGCGTTGGATCGCCATATTGGTCCCAGTTGTCGTATTACTGATGACGCTTTCCCAATACGGCAGGCTACGTCGATGTCTGTCCCCCCGTCAGGCGCTAAGGTGCTGCCGAGATAGGTGAAGCGGTCGACTTCCTCAAGCTGTTGTTGGCCGATGGAGACCGGGATGTTTGCACAGGCATAGCCGATACGCATGACCTTGCTCTTGGCCTCACTAATTCGGAGCCCGATTTTTGCCGCCTCACGTTGTAGTACTTCAGTGAGATTGCGGAGGGATTGTTGGGTGGGGCCAAGTAGAGCGAGATCATCTGCAAAGTCCAGATCTGCTATTCGTCTCCCATCGTGGCCCTGAAGGCCATGGTCGGCGTGTCCAAGGGCGTGGCGCATGACAAAGTCAAGTGCCAGCAGGAATAGAAATGGCGAAATGATGCAGCCTTGGCGCACGCCTGTGTCAACCTGGAAGGCCTCGGAGTTGCCATAGTCCGTGCGTACGTAGCAGCTCGACTTGTGGTATATATTTCGTAAGATGTTGACGAACTCCACTGGGATGCCATAGACTCCAGCGATTTTCCATAGTGTCTCTCGGTGAATACTGTCGAATGCCTTAGTAAAGTCAATAAAGTTTATAGACAGTTTTTGCTGCAGTTCGGTACTTTGTTCGATGACTGTGCGTAGGACAAAGATTTGTTCGGAGCAGGATCTCCCGTTGCGGAACCCTGCTTGCTCCTAGTGGAGTAGGTGGTTAAACAGCTTGGCGTAAGTGTCGGAGCAGGATGGAGCACAGCACTTTGCCTGGGATGGAGAGGAGAATAATTCTGCGCCAGTTGTTGCAGTCGGTGAGATTCCCTTTCTTTGGAATTTTTACGATGACCCCTTTTCTCCAGTCTTCTGGAACGGTCGCACCTGGTAAGGAGAGATGTAAGACGGTCTATAAGTGGTTGTCCTGTGTGTTTTAACATTTCGGGAGCGATTTCGTCCATGCCGGGTGCGCAACCAGTCTTGAGGGCTGCAATCACCATCTTAGTTTCGGCTGACGTGATCGGTCCAACTTCGACTGGAAGGTCGTTTGCCAGTGTTAAGAGATCGTCCACAAATGTTGATGTGGGTTCTGGTTGGTTCAGGAGCTTAGCGAACTGCTCGACCCATCGTTTTTCTTGTGCTTCGGTGGTTATCAACAGGTGACCGTCCTTTGCTTTGATTGGTACACCTCTCCCGCTGGGCGTGCCACTCAGCTCTCGGATGATCCTGTACAGTGGAACCTCGGTTCACGACCATAATTCGTTCTAAACCTCTGGTCGTAAACCGAATTGGTCATGAACCGAAGCAATTTCCCCCATAGGATTGTATGTAAATACAATTAATCCGTTCCAGACCGTATGAACTGTATGTAAATATATTTTTTAAAATATTTTTAAGCACAAATATAGTTAATTACACCATAGAATGCACAGTGTAATAGTAAACTAAAGTAAAAACATTGAATAACACTGACAAACACCCAGGCTCCCTGCTCAGCTGCACGTACAGGCTCGCTCTCAGCTGCGCACGCGCTCTCTCTCTTTCTCTCATCAGCACACGAGCCTGCCTGCTCTCTCTCTCTCTCTCTCTCTCATCAGCACACGAGCCTGCCTGCTCTCTCTCTCTTACATTGCAGCAGTTCAGCAGTTCACGTCTGACCGAGAACAATGCAACACGTGCGGAAATCATCAGCGCGCACAAACCGAAAGGGAAACTGGCTTGTTCGTATACCGAGTGTGTGGTCGTGAACCGAGGCAAAAGTCTGGCGAACTTTTTGGTCGTAAACCGAGCTGTACGTGTACCGAGGCGTTCGTGAACCGAGGTTCCACTGTATAATGTTTTAGTGTCATTCCTGTCCACGGCTTCTTGTGCCTCATGTCCTTTCTTTTCGATCTAATCGCGCTTATCTTGGCGGCAGCTTCCTTTGACCATTCGATCGCCAGCTCAGTTCTCGGTATGTGCCTTGTCTTTGACCAATTGCAGTTGTGGCACTTTCGATGACAATCTGGTGGAGTCATGTCCAGTCGTCCTTAACCGATTCTTCGCCACCTGTTTCTGCGAGTATTTTGAAGTGATTTCGGAGCTCAAGTTTGAACTGTTGGGCTACGAGCGTCTCTTTGAGCTTTGTAACATTGAAGGGTCTTGGTCGCTGAGGTTTAGGCGGCATTTGGTGACTAGTAAATTATGGTCAGAGCCGACGCCCGCTCCTCTCCGGCTTTTCTCATCTAGCATGGACGAGCGCCATCTTTTGCTGACGCAGATGTAATCGATTTTGTTTTTGTATAGTCCTCCTGGAAACCGCCACATCATCTTATGGATCCTTTTGTGCTGGAAAAATGTATTTCCGATGCATAGATTGTTCGTGGCGCAGAGTGAGCGTTTGTCGCCATTGTCGTTTGTTCGAGCGCATGATCCATGCGGACCCACTGTTGCCTCAAAGCCCGAGCGGTCACCGTTTAACTGAGCACTGAAGGCACCAACGACAACGAGCAAATCATGGCGTGGTACGGTCGTCAGCTCGTCTTGGAGCTGGTCGTAGAATGCTTCCTTTGCTGCTTCGTCGGATTCCTCTGTTGGGGCGTATATCTGGATGACTGTGATGGTCACCTGTCAGGATCGGAAGCGGGCAGTGATAATTCGGTCAGACACCAGTTTCCACTCCGTGAGCGCTGCTGTCGCCTGTGGTGATAGTACGAGTCCAACGCCACGTGCATGTTCCGTGCTATGGCCAGAGTAGAGAAGCATTTTTCCATCGCTAATTAACGGTCCTGACCCCGCCCATCGTACCTCGGCGAGGCCTAAAATGTTCAGGTGGTAGTCGTCGAACGCTCGGAGCACCTGGGCAAGGTAGCCCATTCAGTAGAGCGATCGTACATTCCATGTTCCGATTCGTGTTAGTGTCTTAGCATTGAATAGAGAGCCGCGCATCAGGTGTTGTACGGCCACAGATGGGCTTTGTTCCATCATAGGGGATCGGCCTCCGTCATTGCTGGTTAGTTGAATTTGTTGCTACAAATATCAAAGACAAATGTGTGCATTCTTAGGATTACAAAATTTTTACAGATATTTTATTCTGATGTTTTGGGCACAAACTAATCACACCTATCTGATCTTCAAACAGTAAAAATATAACTTTGTCCCATCAAATGTATGAGACTGCTGTTGGTTTTCTTTCGTTCGTTTGCATATAACGCAAATAGTTTAGCACCTACTCCAGCAGCCTTGTCTGTATGCATGAAATGCATCACCTCCTAGTGGACCGATTTTGTTGAAATGTGGCAGACTTATTCTTCAAGGAAATTTGTTAAGAATATTAAAATTTTCATTGAGATATCTCTACAGGATGCTGCACAAGTCTTTGAAACTTCAAAATTGCAGGGCACTTGTGAACCATAAAAACAGAAAAACATCCTTTGTAACGTCAACTTTCAATTAGTTTATACAGTTGCAAATTTTACCTTGAGAGCCATTACTTCAACTTAAATATGTTTAGTAATTTTTTTTCTTTTACTCATTCATCAACTGCTCCTGATGACAAAACTTGAAATGCCTACAGTTGCACAAGCTGAAGCAACTAAACACCACAGTAGGACATGAAATGGGGTGAGGTCAGATGTAAGCAGGATTGGATTGACTATACGAGGGGGACGCAAAAATAACGAGAATTTTTTTCTGGAGGCTGAAGGGGTATTAGTTCCAACGTTTGTCAAGAGGAATCCTTGAAGTACTCAAGCGATTGCATGATGCAGTGCAGAGACAAAACGACCTGAATTGTGGTGATCAGGCGAGTGGCTTCTGTATCATAACAACACTCCCACCCACGCAGCATTGAATGTACAGCAGTTTCTCATGAAAAACGGGATAACAATGGTTTCCTACTCCCCCTGAACTTGCACCCTGCGATTTGTCCTTATTTCCAAGAATGAAGAGGGACCTTAAAGGAAAGCATTTTCTGGATGTAGAAGAGGTCAAGAAGCAAACGACGGAGGCATTGAAGGCTATCACTTTGCAAGAGTTTCAGAACAGTTTTGAACAATGGAAAAAGTGGTGGGACAAGTGTATTGCATCTCAAGGAAAGTATTTTGAGGGTGATTCAATTTTGGAAATGTTCTGAGAAATATATGATTTTTTTTTTTTTAATTCTCGTTATTTTTGGGTCCCCCCCTTGTATGTTACAATATAAAGGAAGGAATGATGTTACATGTGTATTTATTTATTTAATCAGCTAATAAGAATATTCTTATTCAATACAGGAGTAATTATATTGTTTATTCATCACTTTCCAAGGTAAATACTGTCCCTTACTATATCAGAATGCAAGGGTTGGTCTTGTTACATAATAATAGCCTGGTTTATGCCTCCACCTCATCTCGTGCTCATTTCTATGGCTGCTTGCCATCCTGCGCAAACCTGATTCAAAGCAGCTCACATCTCCTGCTCCTAACAATCAAAAAGGGTAAGTGACATGGTGTTCATGTCCACAAAAGTAAAATATGAAAACAACTTAAGTTATATAAAAATGTACAAATGATGGCTTTATGACACTTTATACTACAGTGACTAAATGAGTACTAAGTATTTCCGTTGCACTAAAAAAGGACTTCATGGCAGCAGTATCTAAAGATTACAATGATTAAGTATTTCTCAGACACTGTAATTAATCGGCAAAGTGCCACAATGATCCATTATCTATTATGTTATGATGTAGCCAGCAATTTTAGCTTGAGAGTTGAGCATAGATTTTAAATCTCCATCAGCTACTCTTTTTATGTTTAAGAAATATGAACTACAATTAGCAACAGACCCTCCACATCCAACACCTAACAACAGCACATGAACCTTTTCGACACTAGAGTTGAAGTCTGCTGTCTATGAAAGCAATTTCAGCCACATGATAGAGTAAAATGTTATTAAAAACACACTTTAAGTACACTACTGTACAAGTAAATGTAATTCAATTGTATTATGTTATTCTGAATATGACTCACTGTTACAAAAATATGTAATAAACAAAACTGTGATAAGCTCTTTGATGAAGTGACTAGAAACTGCTAACCGGGTCTCTGAACACACTTTAATTTTATGCCAGTTTGTTATGTCATTAATCCAGACCACAGTCGTGGGGAGTGCTGGAGCCTTTCCTGGATAGCACAGGGTGCAAGGCAGGAATAAATCCTGGTCAGGGCAAACACACTAACATACATACCTACTGTACATACCAAATACACACTAGTGCCAATTTAGCATCACCAATTCACCTAACCTGCATGTCTTTGGACTGTGGGAGGAAACCCACGCAGACACGGGGAGAACATGCAAACTCCACGCAGGGAGGACCCGGGAAGCGAACCCAGGTCCCCAGGTCTCCCAACTGCGAGGCAGCAGCGCAACCCACTGCGCAACCGTGCCGCCCGAGGAAACAAACACCTGGAGGAAACCCACACATACACGGGGAGAACATGCGAACTCCATGCAGGGAGAACCTGGGACATGAACCATGATCTCCTTACTGCGAGGTAACAGCACTACCACTGAGCCACCATGCTGCCCACGCATATATTTTCTTACTTGTTGAAGCAAGCTGAGAAGTTGCTAGGTCACAACAAATGCTGGTTCAACTGCAGATCTCTGTGAATTTGTATTTGGATTCAAGTGTTATAATATTTCACATAGCCCTAGAGAAGATCAAGCCACATTGGTCTTCAGAAAGTACAGAATATCAGAATGTCATACAATACATGCAGGGTCCTAAAATTGTGATGCTTAGCACTTAAAAATTATGGACTACTGCTTAGTTGACCTGTACATTATACACCTGAACACCCTGTAGCCAATCCAATGCCCATTCTGAAGAAAATTAATATTTTTTTATTAAAGGTTTTCCCAGAGTATGATTAAGTTTTTATTTTTTTACTTCGTAAAAAGAACAGTATGAAAAATACAGATAATCCAACATATTTTTGTTGTGCATTGTTATCAACAATACATGTTTAGAGATTTATAGTTCATGATCATTTCTCTCCAGGACTTTAGTTTCTTCCCATTTTCTAACACAGGGGTACTTAATTATGGTCCTGGATGTCTGTAGTGGCAGCAGGTTTTCATTCTAGCCAGTTTCATAATTAGAAGCCAAGACTAACATATAGTGAAACCTGGTATTTAATTATAAGGCTTCTTAGTGCTTTCATTCTCCCAAGACAAAAATTTTCATTTTTGTAAGCACTTTATCCATATATTTTATAGTCCTTGACTTCTCTCTCATTTATTTCAAAACATTGCATTAACACAAATATTTCATGATGCATATCGACAGATTTAAATGGAAGCACATTAGCTAGAGAGTTGGTGGTTCCTTTGTTATTTGCACCATATTATTAACGGATTCTTGGTTAAGAAAATAGGCAACAACTAAAACTTAAATGCAGTTTCTTAAAACTAGAATAGGCAATTAAAGGTTTTGAACTGTAACAAGCAAGTTAACTAAAACCAAGCCCAAAATAAATATTGCTTCATTAGTAAATAAACAACTTCTAAATTAAACTAGTAACAGCAACAACCTGCAGCCACTCTGGATCTCCAGGATCGTAACTGGGTAGTCCTTTTCTAATATAATGTGGTGGGAGTTCGTGTAAATGTGTATGTGCAGTGTGTTCTGTTACAAGTTGGTATTTGTTAGGCCACAAGGGCAAAGAAAGAGCAATCAGGAGATTAAATCATTAACCAAAACACAAGCAGGGTGTTGCAAAACCAGAAAGAAAGATTGTTGATTAAATTCAAAATGTAATCCAGAAATAAAGGAGCTATGTAATCAGAAAACTATTAAATCAAAAGGAGTTGGTTAATTGGAAGTCTTTGTTTTAAGTATCCACAAACTTCACCAATGGGCTACTCACAAAGTATCATGACAATAGGTACTTAAAACAGGTTAAACTTCAGCAAAGGTAAATGAAAAACCATAGCACTGATAAAGGTTTTTGTATTTTTTTGTTCAGGCCTTGTTAAACTTGACTGTATGTACTGTATTTGTTTAAGGCCTTTCAATGCTGACTTACCAATGATCTTCATTTTTCCCTTATGCTCTCATCTATTAAGTGCTGTAGTGCTCACTTTATTCTTAACATCTTTAATGCAAATGCAATACATTATTTAAATTGTCATGTACGGTAATGTTAACTGTTAAATGTTTTGCGATAACCATGAAGTGCACTATGTTGAATAAACACTGCTTAATTGATGGCTTTGTCTTCCCCTATGTACACTGACTGAGAAAGCAAAATGACGTGCTTGCTAAGAGGACAGTGGTATGAAATTGTTAATCTGTGTGAAAAGCAACCTTTTACTGGTAATATCCAAATGAAGAACAAAGAGGACAATGCTTGTGAAACATAAATTTAACACTGTGATAATGATAATCTCATGGTCCAACATATTTTATTTAGGGTACACATTTTAATTGCCTACTTTATGGTTTGGCTAGACCTCCATCACTTCATAAACAAGGCTTAAACCGTTTTATATAACAAAAATATGTAAAAGAATATTTTTCGTATCATCAACTGTCCCATGAATATGTCAAACGAAATAATAAAACTACTGTGGTTTACAATTTTCTAGAAAATTAAAAACACAGGACCATGCAAATCCGCAAAGAATTAAATATGAATTAAAAAAAACGAACAAACAAACAAAAAAACTAGAAAAAACATTTAGGCTATTACAGAGAAAGAAATGCAAGCTTCAGGTCAGAACAAGTGACTTTGTTTTAAAATGTCA
Source organism: Erpetoichthys calabaricus (assembly GCF_900747795.2). Lineage (NCBI taxonomy): Eukaryota > Metazoa > Chordata > Cladistia > Polypteriformes > Polypteridae > Erpetoichthys > Erpetoichthys calabaricus. Next base: position 199,038,071 of record NC_041397.2, read on the forward strand.
AAAGTAAGCACTATAACATATTGATTCATAAAGTTTACGGTTTGAGACATCAATTGCATACAAAGGTCAAATGTGTCTTTATAACTTTTAGTGATCTGTTATTCTAAAGAATTCCAGGCTGTCTGATATATGAACTTCCATGGAAACTATAGTTTCTCATTTTAAAGCCAACTGTAGGCGTCAAAACAGACAGACAGCATCTCCCTTTTATTTCAACTGCTTTTCATTCATAGTTTAAACTGCTGTGACTATAAAATGCTTGAATGCCTTAAGTATTAACCACAAATGTGTCATCAATAAAAATAAATGCTTCACTCTCCTACACAACACTTACAGATAAAATTCAATCAGGTTTATTCGAGTCTTTCAATGTCAGATGATAAACAGCATTTTGAACTACCATTACCAGCTTTCAGTGGCCCTAACCAGTTCATCTGTTCATTGTGGGTGTAAAGCAAAAAAACAGCCCTGGATGGGATGGCAAGTTTTTATAGTCTACATTCCCATACCACAGGTAGACAAGTCAGTAGTCTAGACACCTGGGACTACCAATTTTTAATTATAGACAACAAAACTATAGACTCCCAAGTCCTGGCAGACTACTCGATGTTTCAGATCTTTGGTGAATACAATATTTCCCTAAACAAAAGACTCGATTCATCATTTACTATATTAAATGTGCTGTTGCTTTTAAAGGCAGCTGCTTATGACACACCAACCTGTCGTATCCACCGACTCAAACACACATACCGACTAGCAAGCAATATAGTGGAGTTGCACAGATAGTCTACAAAGCAAGAAAAGGAAACAATAGCATTACCTTTAAAGCAACTGGGGCAGTGAGTGCAAGAATGCCAAAAGTTAATTGTATCCTCTCGTTATAGTGCAATGATATAAATAAGGTAATAATTAACGCATAATTAATGTTACGGCATGGGTCATGACCTCCAGTTGTCACATAGTAGAAATGTGAATAGCAATCACATGCAATGTAGCTCAAAATGGCAGCACCCATAAGGAAAACAACATGGTGGTGTGCCAAGATAAATATTTTAAAACTTGAAATTACCCTAGATAAGAAAACCAATTACAAAAATAATTTCTATGTGTTCAGAAGCACCCAAAAAATGTGCAGTAATCCCAGTAAAGACTGTGATTACAGTGATCACATTAAAAAGTCATCATAACATTAAAGGGTGAAGAAGAGATTGCAAAAAACATGCTGGGAGACCCCTTGATTAATGGTCAATAGATCTGAAAAGACACTGATGCTCCTAATGTCTAGACTCAACACTGGTTGTGAGTTAGTCCATTGTTAACAGTATAGCAAGAGAAACAAATATTATGCTGTATGAATTTTATCCCTCCACTTTTGTGGAGTTTTAAGGCTTGTAAAAATGGTAAAGACAGTACATTATAATGTAAAGTAAATTAAGATAGTAATCACTTCCTGAAGTCAAATTGCAGCTATTACAATACTGCCATTTTCATTTTCAGGACTTATGTAGTAAATACCTAAATGTGTATTGCTCAAATTAATTGTTATTAACTTTGACAGATTAATTAGTCAGGTAGATTAACTCAGTCTCTAGTGACACAGATTTGGAAAACTCCTTGAGAAAAAGTCATCCGACAGGCAACAATATTGGCATGGAGGTCAACCAGGCTTTAGACAATGTTTAAGTGGCAGCTCTTAATTAAATGCATTAGGTACTCATACATCTTATTAAAGGACACAGGGAAAATTAGGTTGTATGCTGGGCAAGGTTAAACCAATCAATCAAAGGATATATGATTTCAACTCAACAAGAACTGCACCTCTTAATTTTATCACCCCTAAAATATCTTAAGATCAATAGTCTAGCAATCTTTGTCCATTTTTTACAGCTGGTACAACATATCCATTCATGCAAAGCTGATCTATGAATTTCAAGCAGTTTATCTGACTCACTATCCAGGATTTGTTTCTCCCTTATAGCATATTCATTCAGGCTATGCTCCAGACCCCTACAAGCCTGTCAGGATTAAGCGGGTTAGAAAGCAAATTAATGGATGGGTTAGAAAATGATTACATGAGTAGATCACAATCAGTTTACAATGTACCATATATACAGTTAACAAACTAGAAAAATATTTTTTTTCCAAGTTAACTCAAGAAATTAATTTTATTACACAGTGCATACACCACTGCTGTTTCTGTCAACTTTTAGAAGAATGACCTTAGAATTACAAAATAATACACAATTCAATAAGTTCCAATAGATTGTGGGGAACAGCCCAGACACAGACAGGTAGACATGATGGTTTCACCACACACACGTTTATTATACATAATTATTTACAGCGGTGAGCACAATACCCAGTGCCGCAGCACCAATCACCCCTCATGTCCTTGGCCACAACACAATGCCTTCTCACAGTCTCTGGTCCGCCTCCACTCCTCTCCACCAAGCTTCGTCCACTTCCACCCGACTCTTGCCCCGGACTAGAGGGAGGCGGCCCCTTTTATCCACCCCGGAAGGACTCCAGGTGCATCCCGAGGAGCTTCTGTAGCCACACCCCTGTGTGGCGGAAGCTCTGGCGGTGTATCCGGAAGTCCTCCGGGTGTCCCCAATCCTCTTCCTCCCAGCACTTCCGGGTGTGGCAGAATTGCTGAGGTCCAGGGCTCCCAAGGCATCGGGACGCCCCTTGGCGGTGACCACGGGCCCCTACAGGGTTGAGCTTCCCAAAGCAACCAGGGCAGGCGCCCCCTCGTGTTCTGGAGGAGGCACAAGCCCTCCTCCAGTCCTCCTGGGCATCCCGGCCGGGCATGAACCCCAGCCGGGTATCACAAGATATAATGTGAAAATAGTTAAAGAGAAAAGGTCTCCATTCTGACATTTTTGTCCTACTTCATCCAAAGAACATTCATTAATGGTATGATTCTCAAAATGACTTAATTAATTGACAACAACAACACATTGCAATTATCTTAAAGGTTCAATTTTATATTTGATAAAAAAAAATTACCAGATAAAAACAAAATATCGTCTATAAAGAGACACATGAAGATGAACAAATGCTTCTGGTCACTTTTGACCTAATCTTCAGAGTTACAGTAGAGCTACATCAGTGAGCATTGCAAAGGAAACAAAGGTAAAGGTTATTTTCACTCTGAAAAGGAAAAGAAAATACAATATTTCAGCTGTTGACATCTACCTTCTTTCCTTTTCAGCATAGAAAGAACCCTTAACTTTTTACAAAGGAAACAAAAGAAAAAAGAGCACATGGAACATATGCAAAATCAAAATATGCACTCCAAAAATCGGCTTGTAAATTGTCAAACTCTATACTGATCATTGAAGCAGATGCAAAGCAACATTAACAAACTTGCTGTCATAGTTTGCATCAAATCTGGACTTTGGAAAAAAAGGAATTAACCTTGAGGGTATATTTAAGTAATAATTTTATTGCCAAAGTAAAACCTAAATAAGAATATAAGAATTAGGTTTAGTCATAAAAGATTTTTGCTAGTGAGAAAGGCTTTCATCAAGTGCTGGTTATTTTCTGTATGTCACAAAAACATCCATCCATCCATCCATTTTCCAACCCGCTGAATCCAAACACAGGGTCACGGGGGTCTGCTGGAGCCAATCCCAGCCAACATAGGGCACAAGGCAGGAACCAATCCTGGGCAGGGTGCCAACCCACCGCAGGTCACAAAAACAAATTAGTCTTATTTATACACTTGTCATGTTAAATAAAGAGCAATTAAACAAGATTTAAAAAAAGAACAAGATAGCAAAAAGCAATAGTACAAGGTCTCAATACCACAAGTAACAAAATTCTTGGTAGTCAGGAGTCCTTAGTAGTGTAGAATAAATAAAGTAAAATAAAAAAATAACAGTAAGCTGGTTACTGCATCTCCATTTTAAAATGGTCATTTTGTTATAATACTATGAGGTCTCTCCAGCTCGCTTCTTATCATATTATTAAGACAAAGGAAACGTTATCTAGTCTTACATACAAGAGCACAGCTCATATGTCTTCAGTGCAGAAATATCATATTCAGTATAAAGTTGTTATATCAGAAAGACAAAATCAACTTTTCAATCAGAGATTAGAAGTAATAAAATATAACAGTTAGGAAAGCAAGGTTCAATGCTATGACAGTACTCATTTCACATAGTACAAGGACAAATTTCATTTTGCATGTTTAATTATATTCTGCCTTTTTCTAACTAAGGAGCACACATATGATCATATGTCATATTTGTAACTGTTATTAATCCCCAATCTGCTTTATGCAGAGAAGGCAGTGTAATCTTCTAAATTATTCAGAACAATCTCACCAACAAGGAAACTAAAGAAAAGCTGATGATTCCATTTCTAGGTTTGCACGCAGTACTAATATTTAGAAGGCACTTCCTGTATTCTGAGTCTTTGCACCCTGCCCACTGCCTTGACAAAAATAACAACTTTAAATAGGGGAGTTTTCACACTTCATCAAGCTGGAAGTTCTAATGGCAGGTTGATAGCTATGTATTTTCTGTAGAGCTGTTAATTAGGAGTTGCTAAGACTTGTCATCACAAGAAGGGGCCAATTAAGGATATTTATGCATGGCAAAGAAATACAAGATATCCAGGGCCTGTGTTTAGAAATACAGCCTGTCAATTTAAAAAGTGCACTATTATTAAAATTAAACTAGTGTGTATATCATACTAATATAAAGCTGAAGAAAACCTTCTCATGTCTTATCTCTCTAAATATTAAGCAATCATTTGCAGTGTCGGTTAACATGAACAGAAATAAAGCACTGCTAAAGGTCTTTTGGATGGCAGGTTTTATCCTCACTTTAAATTCCATCTGCATGAAGTCTGCACAGTCTCCCCGTGTCTGTGTGGAGTTTCCTCCTACATTCCCAAACACATCCTGGGGTGGATTAACTGACAATTCTAAACTGTCCATTTGCAAGTGCAATTTTGAGCAAGAGTGGCTCATCCGACGGACTAGAGGCATATTCAGGGCTGGTTCCTACCAGTGTTGCTTGCCCCTGCAGTATCATTTGGCCCACAGTTTCAGTGGACTAAGTGGGTTTAAAACTGACACAAAATAAAGACTCACGTCAATTACACAATCTTTGAAAAACTAAAAACCTACAACAAACTATACCAGTATATGGTAAAAAAAAAGAAATATTTGTTTAAGGTCTACAGATGTCATAAAAATATATACTTTGGTTAAAAGTCGATAACAGCATTCAAAAAACATGACACTAGTTTTTTTTAACAGTAAAAGTAGTACTGAATGAAAGTTAATAATGCACCCATGTCAGACTACAAGTACAGAAATTACTTGGGAATTCCCAACAACATGTGAGAAAAATGTGAAGAAAAACTACAAATGAAAAATGCTCACAGTGGTGATGGTACAGCTAAAGCTTAAAAGAAAAGCAGAAGTCATGTCAAGAAATGCTTTGCCTTCTAGAAAGATGCTCAGAGAAACATTGTTGATTCAGAAAACTATGGAGGATTATCAATGTCAAATGCAATCCAATGTGAAAAATACATTGAGATGCAAACCATATTAATTTCATGCATTTCATTTTGCCATGTCTTAATTAAAAAGAAATATATCTTGCTTTTCAATATGGCACAAGATATTTGTGCTAATTTGAAAAGCAATCCAAAGGCATATTATATTTAGTTCAAATCCATTAGATTCAGTGCTAAATATTCTTTAGCTAAAGTAAATTAAACCCATCACATTTAACTTGTAGTCTGCATTGAGTGCATTCCATTTCTTTCTACAATTAAATTTCTTTCAAATCATGACAAAAAAATTTGTGCCAAAATAAAGTGCACAACACAAACATGCTGTGCATTTTATACATCAGACAACATTTAATTTTGGCACGAACAGTCCTCCATAATAAATAAAACTGCCAATCAATACAAACCAAAAGAGGAAACAAGCATTAGACAAGCATTCAGGGAAGTGAGTTTTAATTTATGTTAAACATCTAGCTCCATAACATTTTGTCATAGTGTTCTCAACTAGAAATCCACATACTGCCATTATTTTTGCTTGAAATAACTGTTGTTTATTGATTTATAGGCAACTATCCTGCAAATGTTTGATTTGGCTAAAGTGCTAAATTATGTTAATAGTTTAAGCTGTAGGTTGTTGAAGCATCGTTACCTTTTCAACATCTTTCAACAAAATATAACAGTATTCTTTAAAGTAGATGTCAGTAAATTTTGATTTTTATAAATGAAGAATGTAAAAAGAAGAGGTATAGTGTGGGTCACCCACAGAAACCATTCGCAAGTGGAATTTTCAAAAAGTTGATATTTGATTATTTTTCTCGTCTTAACAGGGTCTTTGGATTCTTAAAATATCTGACTCATAACTCAGCTTATATCATGATAAAGTCAACAATATCCCAAAAGTGAAAAAAATGAGAAAGTCTAGTTTAAAGATTCTAATATGTTCCATTCTTAATTGCTCATGCTAGCAATAAAACACTGTGAGCACATACCATAATAATGACCATTATAAAGACCATTTGTTAAAGAATCGGCAATCAGTTGTATCTGTCAAAATGCAGAAAAATCTGTTTTAAAGACCTTATGGTAGATACCTTAGCGTTGCCACTACTATAAAAACACATTTTTTCAAATAGCTGTGAGGATGACTTTAGTTGAAGACTATATGCCAATGACTGAGTAGTTGACAATCTCACAATTGATGATCTTGATATCAGATTACTTGGCTAGATATTGTAGGGGGTGACAAATTAGATCACTCCATGATGTTTTTTCCAAAAAAATCATGATCTCACCCTTTTTACTCAAAGACAACAACGTGCTGTGTAACAGACCTGGTGATGTATGAATGCTTTCCACTTTCAGTGAGTTTAGTCCCAATCTCTGCCCTATTCTTTTTTTTTTTTTTTTTTTGTCCATTCTATCATAGTACATAAAACACAAGATATCAGACAAACAAGCTCCTCTTCTGTTTGCAAGATCCTAAGCACCCACATTCCTTATTCCTTGTACATGCATTCTATACACTGTACTTCGTAGAATTTACGACTTAAAAGAAAACAAAACTATTTGATTTAGTCGGGGTGAGTTATAGACTGGTCAGACTAAGTCATTGGAGATTTCAGACTACATAACAGGGGGTCCCAGTAGCATGCTGCATCTGCTTCTGATTATGTAAATGAAGTCTGAAAAAAATCATGTAATGTGACAGGATCTTTATTGTTAGTATTTATACAGTGTATTTTATATGGTACTACAGAATAAAAGGACAATGTTGTTCATTTGAATAATGGAGGATCACGTATGAAAAGCTATTGTCAGGCTACATAAATTTGTATGCCCATGTCTGAAGTTTTATTTGCTCTTTATTTTTTTTTTGAAAAAGAATGTTAAACCAGATTTCTGTTCTTGTTGGGGTATTGTGATATTAAGTGGTATTGGTATTAACCACAAAAATTATAACATCTCACATTAGGTCAACCCCTTTACATACAGTTCCCACAACAGAATTTAAGGTATGGATGGGAAAATATGTTCTCTTAAGGTTTAAGTGTTTAGAGAGCTAGAACAGTACCAGGACTAATACTAAATGAGAAACCCCTGTAATTAATGCTCTGATTTCTTCAGGGTGTATCATCCGGCACAATGGTCAACAAAGATGGAAAGACAAGGAAAGCAGGGAAATTGGATGGTCATACAGTATGCAAGTACTTCAAAGATTTTTTTTTGCCTTTTATTCTTACAAAGAAATAGCAGTTGAATGTATTGGATGAGTTGTAACCAAGTGCCATTTTGCCACTGACATCACAGGAAGGATGGCTGAAAGTACAAAAATAAATAAATAAAACAACATTATGACAGAAAGTAGTGATATACTATATTCAGATCTTTTGGGATAAAATCTGAAAAAATCTATACATGTATAAAAGTTCAGTGACCTGTGAATAAAAAGACCAAACATAGGTCTGGGAAAGCCACAACCTACCCCAGAAGGCAGGGACAAACACCACTACTGTTAACAATCAGGTCCTATTTACTAGTTTTATAGCAGCATTTATTAAGCGCAACTAGAAAAACTTTACTGCAAACTACAACAAGTGAAACAATTTTACAATTGGTGCCCTGACATGTTAAGTGCCATGTGCAGGATTATACAGCAAGTGGGTCGTAGGTTTAAACCAGACAATTTGCTGCAAGCATGGCAAATAACACAAATGAGAACTTGCCAAAAGTTTGTTTTATAACTTTAATGATATATTTAAAAATCTGCTTGACACTTGCTAGGTTATATCTTGTAGCTGTTATTTGCTACCCACAAAACTACCAGATGCTGTGAACTGGTGGTATATTTCAACTTATGTTAATTAACCTGGTGCTAAATTAAGTTCCTGTCAAGGATCTGTGTGATTTCACTGAATATTTAAAATTATATGTGATAGCCTGTATATTCTTACCTTAGTATATCCACAAACCAAAATTAATGTACTCGCATTCACTAAAACATCTTCTGAACTTTCAATATTTTCAACATTCTTAAGCTAATAGCAAAAAAAGTAACAGCGAAAGTGTGTAGCTATGTATTTTTCCTGCTTCTCTGAAATAAACATAGCAATACGTAACAGCACAGATCTCAACACTACATGTGTTGCACTTAGAAAAACTGGAACAAGTGCAGTGCACGGCTACCTGAAAGCTCAAATTACATGTTTTGAATTTACAGAAAATGTTACCTTCTTGTAATTCTTGCAATTAAAATAATTATTTGGTTTTATACAATACATTTGCCATCTTAAATCCTATACATGCTGAATGACAGCCTATTTAAAAGGAAATTAAAATTCCCGAACTGCTCAGGCCAGCATCACGCTACATGACAATTTTTAGTTGAAGCCTTTATTTACATACACTGCAAGTCATGGACAGCTGCACCATGGCCAGGACTGTCAGTCATGTAACGTGACATCTCAGTGTCTCAGTCATAGTACACTATGATGAGCCATAACAAAATTAAATAGGTTTGATTTTGTCTAAAGTAGTACGTGTGAGCTCTTGTATGTGTGAGTGTGGGGAACCCATGAACACTCAGCAAGCAGTACAATGATTACAATGCAGCCACAACAAATGAAGCGAAGTGAGTGTTTTAAACTGTGCATAGAATGGAGTCTTGTCTGTCTGTAGGTTAACTGGCTGTCAAAATGCAGTGAGTTTGTGATACTCTGGAAATTTTGGACTTTGATTACAAATAATGAGGGAGTCGTGTAATCTGGCATTTCCTACAATTTAAAGTCTTGTCATTCAACATTATCAAGGCAACACAATCCATCAACTGCAGGTTTTAAATGTGTAGTGTAATACTAGCATTATCTACAGATAAATTTTCACATAAAATAATCTAAAGTCTCATTCCTAAGGATTTGTGCAATGAGGCCAATTATCACCTAGAATCAAGCTCCTCTGTACTAAGCTTTGTAAAGCACAATAAGAAACAAATTTAGGAGTTACATCTAAAATATTCTGGCAGATGTGTACTATAAAAAGACAAAACTGTGACATTGTGAAACAGAAGAAATGAATACAACTTCTTCAAGAAATAAAAATGTTATACATTACAGTTTTGGCAAGCTATTAAAAGTATAAACACTGGAAAGGGACAGTAGTAGCTCATTAAATATTTATTGGAATCTTTATTTGAGACAGGCCTGAAAAATTCTGGACATCAAATCTTTTAGTCAACACAGATATTAACATTGACCATTAATCACTTCAAGTAAATTATAATCAATATTTCTGGACACAATGAATATTTTATTCACACTTTTTCTGTTTATTAAAAGAGGATTTGATCTGCAGCATAGAAGAAAGGTGTATACCACTGCTCACGTCATTATCAAATATCCTCTGTAAACCATAAGCAAAACGGAGTAATTGTGAATATGGAAAAATCATGCAAATATAGGCCAGCCTTTTAACATTTGTTGATTCAGAGCAACGCTATTTAATTAAGTTTCAATCATGAGTTGGCTTTGCCTAACTGCAGCTGTACTTGCTTGGTACCTAAAGAAATCAGCCATTGGAACAGCTGCAACAAATCTTAAATGTTACAAAAAAATTTAAATGCACAAGAGACAACATAAATAAATTTTAAAAAACTCTTTGTCAAGTACCTTTTTTTTACCTTGAATGAAAAAATGTCTAAGCACTGAGAGAGCCAGCCACACACCTCAATTATCATTAAGTAGTTAAGCACTATCAACACTAATTCCCAGAAAAACATTTAATCCTTTAATTACACAGATCTTTTTTTCTTTAAGATAAGAAGTGACCTTTAAGAAATATGCAGCTCAGTTTCTGCTCACTATTACATTTTCATTTTAAATTTGCCGCATTATAGTAAGGCTCTGTAATACTTGTGCAATTCAGAGAGAGAAGACTCCTACCCATGCAGCCAGAGTTCAGTAAAATTTGGCAACTTCATTGTCAGAGTCAGACTGGTATCCTTAGTAGCTGGCTTCCTGCACAGTCTGTTACATCCAGAAAGACAGAAGCCTGGAAAGCAGAGTCCACCTCGTGACCACAAGGAAAAGGGGCAAGTTAAAGCACAACCATGCAACTCTTAAATGTTTTACTTATGTTGAGAGTCTGGAGGTCTTGAACTGTCTGGCATCTTGCTTTCAATTATAACTTTTAACTTTCTAGGGTCCACAGCACCATGTAAAGACAGAAGCAGCAGGACTAAGTATTACTGTACTATACATTTGCTTTCTCAGAGTCTGCTATAGAGGCATTAGCTGCTTTTGCAGATGTTGCCTTATTGGTTGTCAACAAAGGAGCCACATGCTGCACTGCTTATCCTCCATGGGCAAGACAAGGCAAAGTGTTCACCCTTTGGGTCACTATAAACTATACATTTTTTTAAATTTACATTCAGTGTTACTGTATCCTCCTAGAAAAACTCTATAGTTCAATCTACAGTCATGAAAAAGTTTGGGAACCCCTCTCAGCCTGCATAATAATTTACTTTCAACAAAAAAGATAACAGTGGTATATCTTTCACTTCCTAGGTACATCTGAGTACTGGGGTGTTTTCCAAACAAAGATTTTTAGTGAAGTATTTAGCTGAATGAAATTATATCAAATGTGAAAAACTGGCTGTGCAAAAATTTGGATACCCTTGTAATTTTGCTGATTTGAATGCATGTAACTGCTCAATAGTGATTAATTGCAACACCAAATTGGTTGGATTAGCTCGTTAAGCCTTGAACTTCATAGACAATCATGAGAAAAGGTATTTAAGGTGCTCAACTGCAAGTTCTGCTTCCCTTTGACTCTCCTCTGAAGAGTGACAGCATGGGATCCTCAAAGAAACTCTCAAAAGATCTGAAAACAAAGATTGTTCAGTATCAATGTTTAGGGGAAGGCGACAAAAAGCTATCTTAGAGGTTTAAACTGTCAGTTTCAACTGTAAGCAATGTAATCTGGAAATGGAAGGCCACAGGCACAGTTGCTGTTAAACTCAGGTCTGGCAGGCCAAGAAAAATACAGAAGCGGCATATGCGCAGGATTGTGAGAATGGTTACAGATAACCCACAGATCACCTCCAAAGACTTGCAAGAAACATTTTGCTGCAGATGGTGCATCTGTACATCGTTCTACAATTCAGCACAATTTGCACAAAGAACGTCTGTATGGCAGGGTGATGAGAAAGAAGCCCTTTCTGTACTCACATCACAAACAGAGTCGCTTGTTGTATGCAAATGCTCATTTAGACAAACCAGATTAATTTTGGAACAAAGTGCTTTGGACTGATGAGACAAAAATTGAGTTATTTGGTCATAACAAAAAGTGTTTTGCATGGCGGAAGAAGAACACCGCATTCCAAGAAAAACACCTGCTACCTACTGTCAAATTTGGTGGAGGTTCCATCATGCTGTGGGACTGTGTGGCTAGTTCAGGGACTGGGGCCCTTGTTAAAGTTGAGGGTCGGATGAATTCAACCCAATATCAACAAATTCTTCAGGATAATGTTCAAGCATCAGTCACAAAGTTGAAGTTACGCAGGGGCTGGATATTCCAATAAGACAATGACCCAAAGCACAGTTCGAAATCTACAAAGACATTCATGCAGAGGGAGATGGCCGTCACAGTCCCCTGACTTGCATATCATCGAAAATCTATGGGATGATTTGAAGCAGGCTGTCCATGCTCGGCAGCCATCAAATTTAACTGAACTGGAGACATAAATTATATGGAAGAATGGTCAAAAATACCTCCATCCAGAATCCTGATACTCATCAAAGGCTATAGGAGGCGTCAAGAGGCTGTTATATTTGCAAAAGGAGGCTCAACTAAGTATTGATGTAAAATCTCTGTTGGGGTGTCCAAATTCATGCACCCGTCTAATTTTGTTATGATGCATATTGCATATTTTCTGTCACTGCTGAAATACTACTGTTTCCATAAGGCATGTCATATATTAAAAGGAAGTTGCTATTTTGAAAGCTCAGCCAATGATAAACAAAAATCCAAAGAATTAAGAGGGGTTCCCAAACTTTTTCATATGACTGTACTTGAGTTTAATTTTACATTCATTCATCCATCTATCTATATATATAAAATCCCTATGTGCGTCCAGGTGTCCGTGTGTGGGTGTCTTCTGGTGAAGTGCGCATGCGCGGGGCACGGTGCGATACGCGATATTACTGTCAGAGAAAGTTAGAGGCGTTTTATGGAAATACAAACCAGTATTACTGCAAGAGGAAATTAAAGGTACACAATACAGTGCCGCATATTACAGCCACATACAAGCCAGTATTACTGTCAGAGGAGATTAAAGGCATATTACCGACGCGCATGCCTGTATTACCGCCTGAAAAAATTAAAAGTATATTACGGACTTACAAGCCAGCGGACGTACAAGACGGTATCCTTCAATAAGGGCGCGCACAGGCATCCTTCAATAAGGGCGCGCACAAAAAGGCGAGCCTCAAAAGGGCGACCTCAATTGGGCTTAGCGAATAAAGGCGCTTGTAAATAAAGATCTGCACCTTTGTTGCTCTTCACATATTCCAGAGCCATTTGAACTAAATTATCTACGAACGCCTTTATTTGCCGTGCTCAATTGAGGTCGCCCTTTTGAAGCTCGCCTTTTTGTGCGCGCACTTATTGAATAGAGCCGTACAAGACAGTATTACTGTCACAGAAGACACACAATACACGGCGGAAGCCCACGAAGAACTGTCAGCTCAGCAAGTAAACATCAACAAACGAAAGGCTAAAAGAAAGACAAATACGACCAACAAAAAGAATGAGGTCAAAGTCCCTTGCCATTTAATATAGACTATTCCTACTAATGTTTATGCAGTACTGTTTTAGCACCCGCTATTGTAGGTAGGTAGGTAGGTAGGTAGGTAGGTAGGTAGGTAGGTAGATACTTTATTAATCCCAATGGGAAATTCACATTCTTCAGCAGCTGCATACTGATACAATAAATAATATTAAATTAAAGAATGATAATAATGCAGGTGAAAAACAGTAGTACAATAGACTAGTAGTACAATAAAGCCTATCCAGGACACCTTGGGCAGACCCAGCCCTGGACAGGGCACCAATTCATTACAGGACATTCTCATGCACACATAACCCTAAACTGGCCCTGTTACTCAATTAAATGCAATTTTCTAGCATAAACAAAGACCTGGGAAAACACAATAACTCAAACTACACAATCAGCAGCATCCACTTACCTTTATTATTATATTACTAACTTGTATGCAATCAATTCAACTCATCTAGCTTAAGATTCTGGCTGTACTGAAAGCTCCTAGGAATGTTTGGAGCAACTCATTCTGCAATATGATGTGACTACCACTATATGATATTTGAATTTAAGAGAGATAACACACAATAAAAAAGGTTGTATCAACCATCCACCCAGGATGATAAAAGTAGAAAATCAGCTATTCTCATTTGTCTCCACAATTTGGCATGAACACACATCCACCAACTGCAACACTGCAATATAAATTTACGCTTTGACAAGTGGTGACCATAGATTACTGATATAAACACTAAATACATATATGTCTAATGTGATGGAGTCAGACACACTCCCACTACTGCGAGTCATGTCGTATGATATACTCAGCGACTCAGTCAAACTTTTCTGGAACTTGCCCAGATAAAACAAACAGATTTGATTTTGTCTGATGTTGCAGGGGCAGGATTGCCCATTCAAAAGCTGACATCCAATGAGGAAAGAAAAAAATGTGGGTTTGTTGGATACTGCTATGGATTTTACAATTGTATAGTTAGGACCTAGGGTTTGCATTCAGTGAACTTAACTCATAAAACACAGAATAATGAAGTCATAAGCATATCGCACTTTATGGATGCACTATGACCAAAAAAGTAAAAAAAAAAAAAAAAATACAGATTATAAAAGTATGAGAAATTGCACATTCAGTATTAAAACACTGTATATTTATACCCAGAGTACATAACAGATTCAAATATAGTCAAATATATTTTTTGTCTAATTTTGGAAACCATATAATCTACTTGGTATCAGACTGAATGACTGTATTTGCTTTTTTGTAATCTTTGTTCACCCCTTTAATACATCTCGCATTTTATTTTATTGAGCTCTACATGCAATTCCAATGAACTGTTCTCACCTTTAAGTTCCCAAAGACTATACTAAAGCGTGAAAGCCTAGACCTAAAAGCTTCAGCATGGTTTTTAATTCACAATAAGTACCTATATCTAATGTAAATAACACATGAATTCTGATCTTGTCACCACCAAGAATCAAAATTTTCAATAAAGTGGGATTATTTCAACTTATGGAACCTTATCCTTGAGGAATCCAACAGGTAGCTTTTGAGGTATAGGTGTAGTAAATGATTTTTGGTATCCAAGTTAATGAATGTACAGATAGAGGCAAAAATGAAAGGCAGACAAACAATTTTCAAATTTTGGTCCACAATGATAGCACTGTAGCTACTTCCCACACTGTCAATGAAATCCTCAAACTGTTCTACTGGCACACACAAAATACAAACACACACAACAAACACTGAGAGACAGTTACTACCATCTAAAAAACAAACAAAAAAAAAAGAACCTACAGAGAATGTAGTTTGTTGAGTTTTTGCGAAACGTGGCTAACTACCACCATCCCAGATGCTAACGTGGAGCTACCCGGGTTTAGCACAGTTAGAGCAGACAGAGATGCAAGTACCTGTGAGAAGCACAAAAGTAGGAGGACTCGCTCTCTATGTTAATACACGGTGGTGTAACTCTGGACATGTTAACGTCAAAGTCTCCACTTGCTGCAGGGACACTGAACTGTTGGCCATAAGTTTGCGTCCCTATTACTTGCCCAGGGAGTTTGGACACGTCATTGTTATCATCGTGTACATCCCTCCTCGGGCGGACGTGGAAACAGCGAGTGACATCATCCATTCTGCTGTTGCTAAGTTACAAACTCAGCACCCTGAGGCGCTTGTGCTAATTGCTGGAGACTTTAACCATGTGACGCTGGACAAAACATTACCTGCCTTCTCCCATTATGTGGACTGTAACACCCAGGGAAATAAGACTATTGATTTACTGTATGCAAACGTTAAAGACGCATACAGCGCCACCCCGCTGCCTGTGCTTGGGAAAGCAGATCATAACCTGGTTCTGCTTCAGCCTCACTACAAACCAAAAGTGAGGGTCCTACCTGCAACCACACGATCATTCAGGAAGTGGACCCCGGAGGCTGAGAATGCTCTGAGAGAATGTTTTGGAACTACAGACTGGGATATCCTGCAGGGATCACATAGTGAGAACATTGAGGAAGTTGTTGACTGCACTACTGACTACATCAACTTCTGTATGGACATTGTAGTTCCAGTAAGAACTGTACGCTGCTATGCTAACAACAAGCCAAATAGTGAATTTCCCCTTGGGATTATTAAAGTACTAGCAAAATACCCGCGCTTCGCAGCGGAGAAGTAGTGTGTTAAAGAGGTTATGTAAACATATATATACATAAACATATATACAGTGGAACCTCGGTTTACGACCATAATTCGTTCCACAACTCTGGTCGTAAACCGAGTTGGTCGTGAACCGAAGCAATTTCTTCCATAGGATTGTATGTAAATACAATTAATCCGTTCCAGACCGTAGAAACTGTATGTAAATATATACATTTTTTCAGTTTTTAAGCACAAATATAGTTAATTATACCATAGAATGCACAGCGTAATGGTAAACTAAATGTAAAAACATTGAATAACACTGAGAAAACCTTTAACAACAGAGAAAACTAACACTGCAATAGTTCGCGCTATAGTGCTAGGAACCGCTCTCGCTAAAAACACTTTTTTTAATGAGTTTTAAGCACAGGGGAAAAATGGAACATTTGAAAAATCCGTAATTTAATAAACCACCAAGAAAAGTAACACTGCAACAATGCAGGCTACGAACCGATCACCGGAAACATAACTGAAAACAAAAACAAGCCTTCTCTAACTTATGCGTCCCTCAATCGCTCTGTGTGTGTGTGCGTGCGTCTCTCTTTTGCGAGCCTGGAGCGCTCCTGTGTGTGTGCGTGTCTCTCTCCTACCCCCCCAGCCTGTGTGTGTGTGTGTGCGTGCGTCTCTCTTTTGCGAGCCTGGAGCACCTGTGTGTGTCTCTCTAGCGTGCGCCTCTCTCTCTCCCCCGCCTGTGTGTGCGTGCGTCTCTCTTTTGCGAGCCTGGAGCGCCTGTGTGTATTGTCACGCTTGGGTCACAGATTTGCACAGAGACACAGGAGGTTGTAGAAAAAAAGGAACTTTATTCAAAGCACTGCAAACAAACATTTGTCTCTTTTCAACAGTTTAAACGTGCTCCATGACAAGTCAGAGATGACAGATTGTCTGAGAGAGAAAGAAGGAGAAGCAAGCAACCAATTTAACAAACTGAAAGAAGCCCGTGCAGGCTTTTTAAGAAGGCGGAGCACCGCACGAGAGGCATATTACGCGACAGAGCCGGCAAGAAGGGAAAGGAGGAATGTGAAGGTAGTCTGTCCATGTTTCTTAGGGGTTTTCCCAGGGGCGTCTGTATTCTCTGGGGGTGCGATCAGCTTTGCAGCTCACAGTGTGTCTGTCTAGAGCGCTCCTGTGTGTGTGCGCACACGCCTCTCTCGCGCGTGTTCCTGTGTCTGTCTGTGTGTGTGTGTGTGTGTGTGTGTGTGTGTGTGTGTGTGTGTGTGTGTGTGTGTGTGTGTGTGTGTGTGTGTGTGTGTGTGTACAGCCCTCTGTCTCTTGCGCTGCCTCTCTGTGTGTGTGTGTGTGTGTGTGTGTGTGTGTGTGTGCGCGTGCACGTGCTCTCTCTCGCTCGCTGCACAGGAAATGCACAGGGACAGAATGAACATCAACAAACCGAAAGGGAACCTGGCTTGTTCGTAAACCGAGTGTTTGGTCGTGAACCGAGGCAAAAGTTTGGCGAACTTTTTGGTCGTAAACCAAGTTGTACGTATACCGAGACGTTCGTAAACCGAGGTTCCACTGTACTTATATACACATATCTACATATATCAACATATATATACACATACATATACACACACACACACACACACACACACACACACACACACACACACACATATATATATATATATATATATATATATATATATATATATATATATATATACACATAGACACATATATATACATATACATATTTACATATCTACATATATATACACATATATACATATCTACATACATACACATATATCTATCTATCTATATATATCTCTATCTATCTATCTATATATCTCTATCTCTATCTATCTATATGTATATCTATCTATATACATATATCTCTATCTATCTATCTATCTCTATCTATATATATATATATCTCTATCTATCTATCTATCTATCTCTATCTATATATCTATATATATATATACATATATATCTCTATCTATCTATATATATACATCCCCGTGCTTTGCAGCGGCGAAGTACTGCTTTTAAATTTTTATTAAGAAGAAAACCTTTTTAAATTGAGTGAAAATCTACCAATAACAATTTGTTAAGGATCTGTTTTTTTGTGAAGCTGACTTCACAAAGCCTCTCCGCTGTTTTATAAACGAACGTCATATAAGGTCTTCCTTTTTCGTTGCTTTGCCAACGAAAGCAGCCTTTTTATTTAATCCTGTTTTTACGATTGTTCTGTTTGTATATCATGTTGTCAGTTCAGCACTCCGGTTGTAATATGACCAAGCTGTGCAAGCACACTCTTGAGAATGCAATGTATAGTTGTACAGGATAAAAGCAACTTGCCTGAAATCAATGGCAACCTTTTGTAGGTCTATGAACTTAATTTAAACTTTAGGTTTACACGGTGCTTTCTTTCCGAAGTACCTGCACTCATGAATATGTCTGTATGCGTCAGTCACTCAAATCCGCGCGGTTTGCACCAGCGAAGTTCTGCTTTTAAATTTTTATTAAGAAGAAAAGAAAACCTTTTAAAATTGAGGTAAAATATACCAATAACAGTTTGATAGATAGATAGATAGATAGATAGATAGATAGATAGATAGATAGATAGATAGATAGATAGATAGATAGATAGATAGATAGATAGATAGATAGATAGATACTTTATTAATCCCAGGGGGAAATTCACATATTCCAGCAGCAAAAAATATTAAATTAAAGAGTAATAAAAAATTCACGTAAAAAAAAACAGACAATAACTTGAATAATGTTCAACGTTTACCCCCTCTGGTGGAATTGAAGAGTCGCATAGTTTGGGGGAGGAATGATCTTCTCAGTCTGTCAGTGGAGCAGGACAGTGACAGCAGTCTGTCGCTGAAACTGCTCCTCTGTCTGGAGATGACACTGTTTAATGGATGTAGTGGATTCTCCATAATTGATAGGAGCCTGCTGAGCGCCCTTCGCTCTGCCACAGATGTTAAACTGTCCAGCTCTATGCCAACAATAGAGCCTGCCTTCCTCACCAGTTTGTCCAGGCGTGAGGCATCCTTCTTCTTAATGCTGCCTCCCCAGCACACCACTGCGTAGAAGAGGGCACTCGCCACAACCATCTGATAGAACATCTGCAGCATCTTACTGCAGATGTTGAAGGATGCCAGTCTTCTAAGGAAGTACAGGCGGCTCTGTCCTTTCTCGCACAGAGAATCAGTATTGGCAGTCCAGTCTAATTTATCGTCCAGCTGCACTCCTAGGTATTTATAGGTCTGCACCCTCTGCACACAGTCACCTCTGATGATCACGGGGTCCATGAGGGGCCTGGGTCTCCTAAAATCCACCACCAGTTCCTTGGTTTTGCTGGTGTTCAGTTGTAGGTGGTTTAAGTCGCACCATTTAACAAAGTCCTTGATGAGGTTTCTATACTCCTTTGTTTGTTAAGGATCTGTTTTTTTTGTGAAGCTGCCTTCACTCGAGTGATCACTTCGAGCGTTAAGCCTGAGAAATCACCCTGTAAATGCACACGTTTAATTGCACATCTGTTAATATGTATGCTTACAAAGTATTAAAAGACACTCAACAATTACACAGTATTAAAAGACACTCAACAATTAATGTCATTTACCTTCGTTCCCGCATTTGACTCGTGCTGTAAATCTCTTCCTTGTTTTCACTTCACGTGATTATGTAGGAGGCGTAATACGTGATGACGCGATACGTGACTCCGCCTCCTCCATTAGAGTATATGGACAAAAAACAGGTTCCAGTTATGACCATTAATGCGTAGAATTTCGAAATGAAACCTGCCTAACTTTTGTAAGTAAGCTGTAAGGAATGAGCCTGCCAAATTTCAGCCTTCTACCTACACGGGAAGTTGGAGAATTAGTGATGAGTCAGTCAGTCAGTCAGTGAGGGCTTTGCCATTTATTAGTATAGATCTATCTATCTATCTATCTATCTATCTATCTACTAGAGTTGTGCGACAGATTGTCTTGTAACAGAAGAAGTCACATTTGGAAATGAATTCTTGGCTCAATCTGAGGAAGCAGGGGAATGAAAAAATCAGTACCTTCCAAATATGAGCAGAGGAGGACTCTACCAAGTTATGCCAAGAAAAGTAAAAGAAAAGCATCAGATGTGTCTCCTAAAGCAGTGCTAAAATGTACATGATGCAGTGACAGAAGCATTTGAATAGTGCTGAGTGCATAAGGGCAACTTCCCAAACACAGGGCACTTTGCAAAGAAAAATATTTACATACCCGCATTCAACACTTCTATGACAGCATTTAGCAAGTTAGGAACACTGCAACCCATCATAGGGTTTCAGTGAATCTAATTAGATAGGCTTGTACTCCAGACACAGAAACGTGCTAGAATTTAACAAAAAAAAATCTTGTAGCCTAAAGGATTAGTAGGATGAAAAAAATACTAGCTTGGGCAAATCGGTGCTGCCCTTTTCTGAAAGATCAAGCTGAACTAAAATGCAATTTTGTAGTTTACTGTTGCAAAATTTAGAGTTAGCAGTACTTCACTGAAACTGTCTTTAAAGTTAAGCTTGCACATGTCAAGTTTGTACAATCTAATTTAGCATGATAGCCACAATTAATTTTTTATTCTTCAAAATTCTAATTAGTGACAATTTAGTTTCTAATTAGTGTGTTTACATTTGGTCAAAATTCAAGGTGCATACAGCTTTAATTCCATTTTAACTACTGAAATCTGATGTACGTTTTCCGTAAAGGTCTTTGGATCTTTCAGTTAGGGATATCTGTAATGAAATAGTCATGCCAATTTCTCAATTGATCTACCACTTACGTTTGAGTCATCATAGAATTTTGTGATGGCACAAGGCCAACTACTGCATGTAGGTGAATGTTATATTTTTTGTTAGTGTGTTAAGAAGGATTATAGATGATGTATTTATGGTATCAAATGCTTAAACTGTGAGTGTACTTTTTTCTTTTTCTTTTTTTTACTTTTCATCTCTGTAAAAGCAGTTTGTATAGCCACAAAAAGAGGAAGCGTTAGTAAGGGTAGTAGACCAACGGCTAAGGTAGCTTAAATGTAAAAAGGAGTCTAGCAAGAAGAAAGGTCAGAACCTTAAATGGTAAACTGGTCAATTTCTGGACTTTCCACATGCGTAAAATCAAAGCTCTCAAAGCATTTGTTATTTGTGTGCATGCATACCTCATGAACACGTGCTGATGTTGTCTTTCAAAATGACACTGGACAGAGAGGAGCTATTGGTGTTCACCTTAGCGCTAACATGGTTTAAAAAGTCACTAGCTTAAAATTAACTGTATTGAAGATGGGGAAAAGCAGGAAGAACACAGTTGCAATACTGCAAGTCACAGCAATGTAACCTTTAGTGATTGGGTGTGTCAATGACAGCTTCTGAAATAGCCAGAGTATATTCCATTCAATTTGCCATCATCCATTTTGCTTTTTATACCACTTTTGACAGATTAAAAATATTTCAAAATATTAAATACTACAATGACTGAATAAAAGTTTATTACATACTCCACTTGCTTGCATTTACTATTTGTTCTCTGTTGCCAATTCGGATATAAAAGAATGAAGAGGAGATGTCCTCTAATAGGAGAGGTGAAGCATAGTATTAGTCAGTTCTAGGTGTAGTACAGACCCATAGTACCTTTGGTAAGTGCTTTATGCCTGTCGAGCTACCTCTCCTTCCAGGCTACGTGAATGAAAAGATACAGTAGTAATACAAGAGGTGAGGTAGAGGATATACGTGTGAGTCTATATAACAAAGAATCTGTGTATGGGAATAAACCTGTTTATAAAAACACAGCATAATTTCTTCATTTCCCAATTTACTCAACTCCGGAACAGTAGGTTCACAACGGCTTCAGGTTTTCATTCTATACAGTTTCATAATTAGAAGCCAGGCCTAGCAGATAATGAAACTTGGTATTTCATTACATGGCTTGTTAGTGCATTCATTCTTCCAAGACAAATCTTTATCATTTTGTAGATATTTTGTTTTTCTGGATGTTATTCATATGTTTTATGGTCTGAAACAGATTTGTAATCTTGGTTCTTCCCTTCTCTCATTTATTTATCACATTGTATTAACGCAGATACTTCAGGATGTAAATACACAGGTTTAAATGGAAGTACTTTAGCTAGAGAGCTGGTGTTTCCTTGGTCATTTCCACCTCATTATTAACTGAAGACTGGTTAAGAAACCAGGCAATAATTAAAACCTAAAAAAAAAATGAAGTGTTCTGAACAGTAACAAATGACTTAGCTAAACCTAAGCCACATAAAATGTATTGCTTTAGTAGTAAATAAATTTCCCACTGGGATTAAAAAAGTTCTATCTAAATGTAAATGGATTCTAATTAAAATTTGATTAAAGAAAAAACCTGCAGCCACTGTGAACCTCCAGGATCAGCATTGTGCACAACTGCCCTAAATCCTGATCCAGACGCACTCTGTGCGTACACATGTGCCCTACATCCCAAGAACTTGCCAGTTAGTTTGACTGGCAAATCTAAATTAAGTGAGTTTAATGTGTCCTGCAAAATATTATTGCCTGATCCGATGTTGGTTCTCTTATCTGCCCATTGAAGACATCAAACCAACCAATAGTGCACTGAAAAGATTATAATTAAAGATTTGAAATCTAACATTGAAATATTCTTTCTTCTCTAGAAAACTAAAAACATTGACAAAGTTTTAATCCTCAAATTTAAAACTTGTAATAATCAAAAAATTGCCAAAACTACAAAAAATACAGGTACTGAGACCAAAATGTATGAGCTCAAACATATCTTATACATCTTGTAAGTTTTTGCCCAACACACATGTATAGTTCTACAGATTTACAAGCAAAAAATAACTCAAAATGAAAATTCTTTTTGTTTTCTATAACTAAGGTCTGGGTTTTCATTTCTGACATTTAATGTAAAGTGCTACCTAATTTCATGTCATTACCTGTTAAAGAATAATTATATATCGATACCACCATACAGCATTTCTTTAACTCATCTACCTAGGCTGCGGCCCAGTTTCCTACCCAAGTCATACCCATGAGCCAACTTATAGCTCAGTTTGTAAAATCTAGTATAGTAAGGATTTACCAGAAATAAGTAATAATAGTCACTCCACTGACAAGACTAAAATTAAAAGTGAAAGGCACAACAACAAAAGGTATAAAATCAGAGGCATATAGTTGGGCTCTTCTTCTACTTACAATTAAAAGATTTTTTTTAATAATCTACAACAAAAAATTAAACAAATAAGGTGGCTGCAACTGATATTTATAGCAGATATTGTGGAAATATATTTGGTGCAGGTGGCACGGTGGCGCAGTGGTAGCGCTGCTGCCTCGCAGTTAGGAGACCCGGGTTTGCTTCCCGGGTCCTCCCTGCGTGGAGTTTGCATGTTCTCCCTGTGTCTGCGTGGGTTTCCTCTGGGTACTCCGGTTTCCTCCCACAGTCCAAAGACATGCAGGTTAGGTGGATTGGTGATTCTAAATTGGCCCTAGTGTGTGCTTGGTGTGTGGGTGTGTTTGTGTGTGTCCTGCGGTGGGTTGGCAACCTGCCCGGGATTGGTTCCTGCCTTGTGCCCTGTGTTGTCTAGGATTGGCTCCAGCAGACCCCCGTGACCCTGTGTTCAGATTCAGCGGGTTGGAAAATGGATGGATGGATATTTGGTGCAAATAATGTGTTTCCAGAGTAAAAAATAAATAAATAAAAGACAATTTTCTCAAAAAGTTATAAACCATTCATAAATAATATAGTAGAAATTCATCTGGTTTCCAAAAAATTTTACAGCTTCTGCTTTCTTAAGAGGATCTGGCTATATGCAAATAATTAAAGTGTCATCGTTTTAGTAAAAATTCAAAGTTCAAAAACAGTTCACAAAAAAATAAAGAAAACACTGATAATAGAGAAGGAAAGTTCTTACACAGGTTCTTTTTATGTTTCTTTGAGCGTCTCTTATAAGTTCTCTGTATAATATACAATCAAATATGCATACCTCAAACATGTGGATGTGAAAATTAAATGATCAAAAAACTGTATGCAATCGTTACCTATTGAAAACAAAGAAAAATCAAAAGGTAATGTTTCTAGCTAACTAAACACTAACTAAAAATTATATTATTGTCATTAAGATAAAGTTGAACAATAATGGAGTTCCATTATGAGTTAGCTTGAGGGGTTAAACAGAATCTTTCATGTATCTATGAGAAACGTACATTTTAATCAAATTAAGCAATCATTTTTGAGCATTTTAGCATTACGTTAAACATTATATGATTGGCTCTTACAAATAATTTACTGTCTATGTATCAATTTGCTTACACAATTTCAGTAGCAAAGTGTAACCCATGCATTATAAATTTCGTAATCAGTTAGTGCAAAAGTCCAAAGGACCTATAATGGTCACTTTTTAATCTACGAGTTTGATGATATTCAAGGAATTTTAATTAGTGATAAGAAAAATTGATTCTTGGCACTTACTAACATCTCAGTCAGTGGCAGGTGTGAATGTAATATATTAACACGGACTATTTTGCCTGTATGAAATCCAGTACAGTCAAGGTTATGCTACAATTATGTGTTGATTTGGATACAAAAAGGTAACTGTTATGGCCACAGAAAAGTTTAGAGGAAATTCTCCTGTGCAACTATTTTCAATGTTTGAAAAACCACTGCCTTGACTCTACATTGCTCACTCAGTAAACCTTCCATCTTCACTGTAATTATCAAACTTCATTTAACTGTGGTATGAACTTTTAATAGTTTTCAACCCACATGAGACTTATTTGTCCGACTCAAACTCAGCCCATTTGTCCTCACAGGTAGCACAGTGGTAGTGCTGCTGCTTTGCAGTAAGGAGACTGTGGAAGATTGTGGGTTCCCTTCCCGGTTCCTCCCTGTGTGGATAGCACTTTGAGTACTGAGAAAAGCGCTATATAAATGTAATGAATTATTATTATTATTATTATTTGTTTAATAAAGTAAAATATAAAAAAGTACAGAGATTTGAGGTAGCTTTGCACATTTATACAACCAGTTGAAAACAAGACCCAAGTTTATGCTTTTTATGTTAAAAAGATAAACACTGTAGCATTAAGATTTCAAAAATTACAATAATTAAAAATGGGTGGAAACTTTATGTCTCTTAGCAGATGCCAAAAATTAAGTTGTCATGCAGTCAAATCCTCAGCCTGTAGTAACAGCTTAAAATATTTGTAATCATAAATTTAAAAGAATATGCAATTCTGGCTATAGCAGGAATATTATCTTTCTGCTGGTTATTTACGAATATAATTTTCCTCCCCACCTTCTGGTGAGGGAATTGAGATTTATATCTGATAGTGCAGACCATGAAGGACAGGAGTGGGATAGCTGAGAAACATGCTATAAAACAGCCAGGGAATAAACTAGCAGTGTTGTCTCACAATCTGACATTCAGGGAGACACAAGGAGTACTTGTTTTTATAAGTAACATGGCTGCTGTTGATTTTTCATTTGGTGTTGCCTTTATATCTCTTGGTACACAAATAATTCATGATTAATATGCAGGAATGTTTCTGTTCCAATAAAGGCTTGCATTGTATAAGTATTCAATAACAGCACCAAGAATTAAGACTACTCACTAAAGTGACTAATTTTCTACCTTTCATTATCACTCTTCACTGATTTCTCAAGGTCAAATATATTCAGTTCCTCTCCACTTCACTTCACTTTCATCCTTGCGTGAAAAACTTTTGCCACAAGCTTCAATTCATGCTTTCATAAGTAAATATTTTTTTCTTAAAGTAAAATCCTTACTTTATTCATTTTATTATATAATCAAAACAATTTTAACTAGCATCACCACTTATTTTTCATTTCTGAAACCTTTAAGAAACTCACCACTGTACTGAGGCAGTATCAAATAATTGAAAAAGTAATGAGCTAAGAAATCAAAGGTAGGTGTTCCTCACACACAGACTCAATATCTCTTGTATATAGTTGAGCTGCACAGAATTCAAGGTAGAAAAGAAAGAGCACAGCTGCGTCCCAAGTGATTTCAGGATAGATGTGACTAAAAAACAAAGTCTCAAGAATACAACATTAAGTGAAGTATTTGTGGGCAGTTGGTGGATCCACTTAATAAACAACAGGTTAAACCAAAATCCCACAGACAATGTCAGGTAAAAACAAAACAACGCTTAGTCTACTATTACTACTACTAAGCACTAAATTCTAATTTTCAACTTTATGCTTATTATTCTAAAGAAATACGTAAATAGGGGGAACTGGAAGTATTTTTCTACCACAGTTCACATGATTTCACTTTCTGATGGCTTTTAAAAGTGACAAGGTTTCTGATTTTGCCATACATTTTCTTCAAATGTTTAACTGGTTTTGTTTTTACTGCAGCTGGGACTCACTCTTTGTAACTTCAAGCTAAAAGATCACTCACAGCCAACTGAGCGTTTACACTTGAATTTTACGCCACCAGCATGTTGGCCATGAACCATATCAAAAAGGTTGACGACATTTAGGTTACCACTGTGAACCTTCCCAATCTTTAAGTTTGAAAATTATTTGAAATTAAGTGGCCTAACAACAGACTATTGAATGCCTGCTAAACAATTAAATATTTCCCCCTAAAATCTACTTTTTAACTTCACCACTTTACTCTAAACACTGCTGTACTTTAAGTCCACTTAAAGACTCACAAGAACTGCTCCGCAGCAATATGAGAAAAGGTCATTCAGTCCATCAGTTCCAATTTGCATAACCTGCTCAAAATACAATGTAGATGAGATATGCAGCTCTCCAAGTTCCTTCTATACAGAGACAGGCTGAAAACTTTATTAGATAAACCTAATAAGTAAATAATGTCATTTGCACTTAGAACAGCCAGGGCATTGACTTAGCAGGGTGTGGAAAGGATGCTAGTGTATCTGATCTACAATTTGTCTAACAGGTTTTGCAGATCACTTTGTGGCAGATCTGTATCTTGAACAGTTTCTGCAGTCTCATCCCAAAAATATTCAAATGGATTCAGATTTGGTGACTGCGGGAGTCACTACATGAAATAACTGTCAGGTTCCATGGAATACTATAAGTCTTGCTGAAGTCTTGTGGCATGGAATATTATTCCACTGAAAATTCCATAGAATGGTACAAAGCTGCAATGAATGGGGTGCATCTAATTAGTAATAACATTGGTAAATCCTCTGCTGCTCAAAACATATCAAGAATGGTAATGTGTGCTATATAATTATTAAATCACATATGCCCAACTAATTATTAATACAGGGCAGAATGGGTCTCTAGACTCATACTTTTTTGTCAATAGATCCTTCTCTCATTGTAGTGAATTTCCAGGATCAGGGATTAATCAGACCAGGCGATATATTTTTTTGAATATACCAGTGCCCAGTTTTTGTGTTGATAATGCATTTAAGTAATATTTTTTTCTGCACAGACAGGGCTGTAATGTCCCATTTATGAAATGTATGACAAGCTGTGCCTTAGTGATTTGAAACTGCTTTCATTTTGGCTACCAGTTTGATCAAAATAAAAGGATGGTTAATAATGTTCTTTGCACACAATGATAAACTACATTGTTTATGGGACATACAAACCCCAGGCAGGGTGCCAGCCCACTACAGTATTTATTTATTAAACAGGTTTAATTACAGTAGCTTTACTTTAAGATATTGTTGTAATATGTGCAAATAAAAAACAATCAAAAAACTTTAAACAAAAGGATTGTGGCTATCACCTCAGAGGTCCAAAAGTGCACTGATACGTACAATTTATATTGAAACATTCTGGGATGGAGTCTGCTGTGGAGATGTGAATGGACATATTGTTATTAAAAATATGAGTTGTTAATGTGGTCGGATCTGACGGTACGCATTAACTACCTGAACTCAAATGGCAAGAACAGGGAATCTTTATTATGGAGTATCAGCGCATACCAACCCACTTTAAGCCCTGACTTTACCCTACCTCATGATGTAAAACAAAATCCATTTAATAGGGCATTATAGAGAAAAGTTTTAGGCTACACAAATCACTAATGGCAACAAAAAAATAATGTTATTAACTTTTTAATGCATTTTTAAAATAAAGATTTCACACAGGAACATTTTTGATTTGTTTTGTTCATGGTTTCAATTACGTTAATTTTTGGTTTTTCGCTTTGTTACATGCTATGGTTCTAATCCCTGCTGTGCATCCTGGTTTACTTCTTATGGCACCATTGCCATATACTCAGCTGTTAAATGCTGTTCAATACGAGTTGTGTCAGTCTTCATCTTCTGCATCGTTAGCAATCAATCTGTTTCTTATTGTGGCACCGTCAATGAATGAATAATTTTTTACAAGGTTCCCACTCTCAACACACCCATAAAGCTATCATGTTTTAAAACCTGTGCTTTATTTTTGTCATTCCTCTAATGCTCACGCTGTTCCTTCAAGTTTAATCTTTTTTTTCCCCCCACAGAGGTACACATAGCAGATAATTTATCATGTAAATCTAACCTTCCTATGCAACTCATCTTCTTTCTTAAATTAGCAAATTTAGTTTTCCCCATGCTGTTTTCAACACCCTTCACACTTGCCCAGCTATCAATGAAACAATAAATAATGATACACTAAAATGGACAAACAGCAGTGAAAATGAAGCAGTTGTGGCCTTCAAAATTCTGCATCACTTCTACTTTCTGTTTTCAGGAATGTAAGTTTATGTTAGGTTCCTTGTGAGATAACAGGTTCTACAATACATTTATAAAATAGTTAACAATAATTTAATTCACGACTAATTTATTGTTAACAAAATGTATTTACCAGTCCTTCCTACTACAGCATACAGTTCTGTTTTCTTCTGATCACTCTCAATAATGTAAGATCAAAGTAGGCAGACTTAAATTGCCAGTTCCTGATTAAAGCTAGACACAATAAACAAAACACACTCACCACTCCTTACACTGGTATCTTTTTTCAGTTCAAGCAGATTCTTCAAGTTGAATTAGAATATGTTATCGCACAGTTGCTAGTACTGATGCATCAGAAACTGAAAACAGGTCTGTATGGAGTTTGTGTTGCCTGGGTCTTTTGCCAGGAATATGGCATTTCCGCCTCACATCCCAAAAACAAGCATGTTAGGTTTCCATTTGATACTACATGCACATTAGGGCTGAGCAGGTGGTTGATGATATTGTCCATCGTTGATAAGCTGGGGACATCACTGATTGGATCCAAGCATCTGCAAAAATTTCTTCAATCCGGCGAATTGTAGCCATCACTTTTTTTTAATCTTGCATGCTTTGCAAGAAAGCTGTCAGGCACTCATATTCATAGCACAAGGTACATGAGATTCCTCAACTTATATAGTTTTTATAGTTTTTTACAAAAGCCAGTGCTATCGTCCTTCTGTATGCACATCATACTTTGAAGCTTGCAATACCAATCAACACTCAGCATTATGATCTCTTTGCAGCAAGTCGCTTGCACTCATGATAAAAACGGCAAAATATGCATTATAACGAAGCCACCATGAATCAAAGAAGTAAGATATTGTTTCTATAACACATACTGAGTTGCTTTTTTTGTTCAGAAGATGGTAGAAAGAGAACAACTGAGGACGCCATGCTTGAATGAGCAAAATAATTAGTAACTTCTAGTTTCCTTTTGGTATACATTTATTCAAACTCATTTTATAAGGCAATTAAAATTCTAGAGTTTCATGCCAATATGACATTGTGATGTGCAGCAATTTAAAAGAACTTGGAGTGAATCACCTTTGAATCATCATAATAACTTCACTGAATATTGTTACTTGTTCAGAGTTGCAGCAATCTATATGACAACAAAACCTACTACTACATCCCGAGCTAAAAGTCCCATACACATGATTTGAAATGATGATGTGAACCTTTAAGACATCGCACAGCCCTAATGCACATACAATAGGCCAACATCTTTTTAGGGACTGATCCCTGCCTTCTGGCTCTGGGCCGGACTAAGGAGGTTTATCATATGTATGTGTGAATAGATTACAGTACAACAAAACAGTACTTGAGCACAACCACCAAGCAAAACTGTCCAGGTATTTGTCTTCAAATATTAAATACTGAACACTAAATGAATTTTAAATGTCAAATGTATAGCCTATATAATGATCCTTGATTTTTATATAAGCATATACATATATACTATTCCATCCATCAATCTCTTTTCTAGTTTATTTAATTAATATCTGCCAAGCCAAACCAAGCAAAAAAGGACAAAAGATTTAATAATGCTCACTGTAATTACCAAAATAATTATGTTCATTTATGCATATTCATTTTTAAAGTTTGTTAATTATTCAAATATATTCCTTAATGTACACTTGATTGAGAAGAATGTGGATAACTGTGGAACAAAATGTGCTCTTGTACACTGATGCAAAAAATGCAATTTCTTCTAAGTGTGATACTATCTGGTAAGAATATTTTTGTTAAAAAAAAAAAAAAAAAATCACAAGATGATGGCACAATTTGTTAGCACTGTTTACTAACAACTCGCGTCTAGGATTTGAATCCCTACTGATGGTAAGTTGAATTTTCTCCCAAATGTTTGTGTGGTTTTTCTTTGCAAGTCCCGAATATGAAAAAGTTATCTGATGGCCCTAAAGAGTCCTGATCTAAATGCACATGGGTGTTGCTGTCAAGTGTTTTCTGCAACGGAGATGTGATTTCCTTACTTGTTCCCAATGCTGCTGAGTTGGTGCCTACTCCCTACCCTCAATTGATCAAGCAGGTTAGAAAATGGATGGAAGGATAGACAATGCATGGTATAAACTATGGAGAGGACTGGTCTACAAAAGTGGCATTAAAAAATAACTCCATTTCCTGTATCTTAAATAAATACATAAGCTTAAAAATATACAGCAGTCTCGTGTTTGAAAACAATTTTGTATGATTTATTGAAAATGTTGCTATGCAATGTTTTAACATATGCAGACAAAAAAAATGTAAAAATGAATTATGGAAATGTGCCACATCAACCCACAGACTAGCTGTTCAAAACTACATTCAGTACAAACTTCCCACTAGATGGATACTAGTTCTGCTATGCTTAATATAATGCCCACAAAGTGTTTCTCATTTTACAACTACTGAGATTAATTTAGATTTACTTTAGATGAATTTCAACAGGATTTAAAATCAAAGCCTAAAAGGAAAAAATAAAAGTTGTACTGTGTGTTTCTACCTCAAAACATTTTAGTGCTGAGCTGCCTTAAGCCAAATAGAAAATGTAAAAAAAAAAAATCTATCCATTCATTTTCTAAGACCATGAGCAATAGGAGTAAAGAGTGAACCAGTATTAGGCAAAATACAAAGTCAATCACTCAGGACTTGCATACATTCTTCACACCCTCATACCAACAGAATGAGAGTAAATCAGAACTTAGCCTCCAAAGAGTACAATATGATCTACTCAAATACATGTTCCAAATCCTCTATGTGAGTGTGGTCTTTGAAACCCATTCTCTAAGCCATTTAAAATGTGACCGCACCACCAGAATTGTAATTTCTACCAAAGAGGCCCCAGAATGCATTGCACCCAAAACCTTTGGACCTAGTTATTTAACAGCCAACTCTCAGTCCTGCCTCTCAACTGACTGTCCTTGTATCAAAAGTGCAGATCACGGAAATACTTTGCTGATCATCTCTACCAACTCTCAGCATCAAAAAAAACAAAAAACATTTAGGACTACAACAACGTACAGCTCACCCTGGTGGAAGATTTCTATATTTTACTAGATAGGGCACAACTAGAGATCTCCGACCACCAGCTAGGAGCTACAGTACACACTGTTTTTTTTCTTAATCAGGATATCATTAAATTGCTCAAGCATATGAACAAGACGAATTATAAGGGCACATCACCTATTTTAATGTTGATCTATTTGCATAAATTGTAAACTGAATTAGACAAAATGTTCATTCTGTGCAGGTTATGTTAAATCAGGTGATGTTAAACAGGGATTGCATTAGACGGTTTTCTTACATTTTTTTCTTTGAGAGTTATTTTTTTC
This sequence comes from Erpetoichthys calabaricus, assembly GCF_900747795.2. Lineage (NCBI taxonomy): Eukaryota > Metazoa > Chordata > Cladistia > Polypteriformes > Polypteridae > Erpetoichthys > Erpetoichthys calabaricus. The sequence goes on from NC_041397.2 coordinate 199,070,152, forward strand.
CCTGGGATTTGAAACGTAATTAATTTCACTTTAATTTTTACTGTCATTTTGAGATTTTTTATTTCACAGTCATATTTTGGATTTTTCACAATGCCATTTTGTGTAGTTTTCACTATGATGTTGGCGTCATTTACCAAGGACATACCTCAGATATAATGCCAACTGACAATATTGCTGTAGCTCTATTTAAATTGCTACTGTTGCATGGGACTCAGTGTCCAAAACCTATTGCAAGCACTTTTTATTTTGTTATTTCTTGTTTGACAAATTCCTGGCTAAGTTATTAAAGCCTTTGATTTTGGTTTGTGTATTGGTCTTTATTACCATTAGTCCCCACTGAAGGGGACTCTCAAATGCATTGCAACTCATCAGTAACTGTTTTATCAATTAATCTGTACTTTATAAAATGTCTCCATCAGAATTTTCCATCACTGCTCCCAAATAGGAAGCAGTAATGTACTTGTAAAAAAAAAAAAAAAAAAAAAAACTTTTTTTTATCCCTATGGTCAGCACATAGTTAAACAGTAATTCAATATTTGGTTAACCACCCCCCCAACACACACACACACAAATGCTGAGCCAGTAAGTACAAACTAGGTTAACATGAATTAAAAAATTAGCCATAGTTCCCAAAGTATACTAAAAAAAACAGAAACTTCTCAGCATCAACAAAAACAACTGAGTTCAGTTATGCTCTGAAGAACTTTTCATTGCCCCTCTTAGCCTGACTAGCCTGCAGTAGTCTATTCTTTTTCTAATTCCCAAACTCCGCAACACAAACTATAACTTTAGAGATGCTTTTCTTCTGTTCATTTTCTTTTTTTGGCTTTTACCTAAATTTTATTATGCCGTAAGTTATCACTTCACCCCTTTCTAAAACACACAGATAAAAAATATTTTTTTACCACAACCTTTAAAAAAAAAAAAAAAAAAAAAAAAAAAAAAAAAAAAGGGTACCCATGAGATCATATGCCAACAAGCACACACATGCTTACAATGTCAGCTACATAACATCAACCGATGGCATCATCAATGTAAAACAATGAGCACTAAAACATTAATAACATAAGGGACTTAAACAAGCACTAAAACAAACATGAGTACTGTGGGAAAAAAAAGTCTCAGATCACAACTGTCAAGTGATAATGCATATGCGCTAGCTTAAGTATGTGAAGATTTAAAAATAATAAAATAGGACAGAATTAATGTCATCATTGATCCTTATTCCACCATGGATTACTAATTAATGGTGCCTACAATTGTTAAACAATTCATAAATGCTATTTTTGTGTATTGCCAGTGTGACAGCTAGAGGGCACCACCAAGCCCCAATCTCCAAACACAATACACAAAACAAGTCCCGGGTTCAAATAAAAGGGGGGGGGGAGAATTATTACAAAACACCTTTTATAATAATCATGCAGTTTGTCTCTTCTTATTTCTCTCTCTCCACACTGATTCTCCTCCAAGTCGAGTGTTGCCTGTCTCTGGTCTCAGCTGGATAAGGCAATGTGAGCTCTTTTATTGGAGTCCCGTGAGTACTTCCAGTTCCATGGCTCTACCCATTGGAAGCACATCCGGGCCATACATAAGTCCCCAAGTAGAGGGAGTACTCCCTACAGCAACCACTAGCAGCCCCAACGGAACCCAGAAGGGCTGCACCTCATGCGGCTGTCTGAATGGGTAATACAGACCAGGGATACTGCCACCTAGCGTATGAGTGAGACAATAAGCTGAATACACTGCCTTCCTCTGTCCTTCCATAATATTGGCATTACTGCCAGGTATGTTTTGCAAGTTAAATCCGGCTGGAACACTGGCCCTCACGTGTCGTCCCTCTCACAGGTTTACAATTTGCTAGTTCAGCACTGCATTGTGCATGGCTTTTAAAACAAAAGCAGACTGTGGTATACAGTCTAAACATTGAATAATGACCACTGGATTTTACTCTTCAAAGGAAAACTTGCAGAAGCCTTAACATTCCTCATCTTACAAAATCCCTAAAAGAATTTTTTTTTCTGAATAGTTTTCTTGTACTATAGAACTTGCCAAAAACCAAGGGCATAAGTCTCTAAATAGCTTTTATCAGAAGAAAGTACACAAAAGTAGCTCTCATTTTTTTAAGATCACCCATGTTTGCTTTTCCTCTTCAAAGCCACATTTTTTTCCTCTTAAGACAATAAATATTAATAAGAATTCTATTTTACTTGTTTCATAGGTCAAAATATCCCCGAAATATACCATCTCATTGAGCTGATTAGAGAGCAAAGCTGAATAATAAAGTTCTAAAGTTAAAACATATAACCTTGTGATGTTGTTAGCTTTGCATTTGATGCTTCAAACACACTGCAAAAAAAAAAAAATCCTCATACTCAAAAATGTCTAAAAATCACTAAAATCCAGGTGCACTATCATTGTAAATTTTCTTTTTCTTCTGTAATACCCAATATACTTTAAAATTGCCAAAAGGTTTAAAGTACTCTTTTAGGAATTACTGTGCTGAAGTCATCACTTCTTGTGTGCAACCTAAATAAAAATGCAAATGAAATTCATTCATTCATTTATTTATTTATTTATTTCACATATCCCTCCCTCTGTCTATTTCCTGAACATACTATTTAAATTACTGTGTTGTGGTAGGAGAGGCAGGCTTCAAAAATGAACAGACGCAAGTCCGCTGTGGGGCTCACATGGAAACCTACAGCGGGTCAAAGCAGAATCCTCAATTAACCTAAGGAGCTCATCTTTGGGATATGAGAAGCAGCCAGAACTCCTGGAGAAAATCTATATGGGAAGAATGTACATACCTGTAAAGAACAACCAAACTGGGAATTGAACTAAGGCGCTGCAAGGCAGTTGAAATCACCACTGTGTCACTCAATCATTACCTTGCTTCAGTGTTATTAGTTTGACTGCTTTATAAGCTTACAAAAAAATCATAACCAAGATATTTTCTAAATATATCTCTGATCTGCAAATGCATTGAATATGTATTAAATGGTTACATGGCCTAATTAGGAAAAGATTGCTCAACTGATTGGAATAGCTTTCATTAATATGAATAAATAACACTTCTGTCATGATTTGTGGAAACTAGAAGTGTATGGCAAGTTGTGAGCCCTTACTGTCTCCCTCACACATCTGTCATTCAGTCATTTTCTGTGAATTAATTACAACTCCTCTTTTTGGTATTCGTGCCTTCCTCTAATAGAATCTCTAAGCTATTGGTATTAACAAATCAAATCAGAATACATATTATTTCATTGTTTAAAATGTTTTTGCGGTGTATTACCAAATATGGAATCAAAAACTCAAAAAGATTCACTCTAAATGAAATACAAGCGTCCAGGCTTTTATTTATTTATTTATTTATTTTAAATCAAAGACTGCAGCTATGGTCAACATAAAGTGTTACATGTAAGCTGAATACTGACATGTGAAGCAAAGCCAACTACAGATAAACACTTCTCCAAAAAGGGAGATTGACTTAAAGCTGGAGTACGTTTTTGAACTTTATTTTAACTGATTATGAAACATAAAACAATTACAACTGCTAGTAAGTTAAAAATACAATTATTTTATGTAGTCGGTTTTCTAAAGGATAACTTTTTGATGCGGTTGTTAGGAAGATTTTCCTTGCATGTGTATAAATTGTCCTCACAGTTATTTTAGTTTTCTTCTCACAGCCTAAACTGGGTATTTCGATAACTGGAAACTCCAAAATAGCCTAGTATAGGTCAGTGATGGCATGTGTGTACTTGCATCCCATTATGCCCTTCTATCAGTGCTTCTAGGCTAGGCCCCAACTACTTGTGAACAAAAAGAGGAAAAATACATGATAAGGTGAATAGAAAAAAAGTCTGAATTAGCATAATCTGCCATAATTCAGAATGTTCATATGAAATGTACAAAGTCACTTCATGAGACAAAAGTATATAACAAACCAGAATATCAATTTAAATGTTTAAAGTCTAAATATTCTCGATTCTAATAAAAATTTGTCATTTTTTTACCCTCTGACAGAGGTCCAGGGAGGGCTTGATCCCTAGCATAGGCTTAAAAAACATAATAGTCATAATCACAGAACTTGAAATTGTTGAAAATCATGCTCCACAAGCTTATATCTGAAATCTGCCCCCTCTGGAAGTGGCTCTTAGAGAGTTGGGACTATACATAAAGAAATTAATATAAATAATATGATAACATTTGTGATCACCAACCTCAAAACAGCATAAAATGACACTCCATATGTCTATTACCAATCCTCATTTTTTTCAAAGTATTGTGAAAAGGGTTAACTTTTACCCCTGGTTATCCAGTAGGGTGTCAACTGAAGGATTTGTTTGATGTGACATGCACAACTTCAAACCTTTCTGATCATTTCGTTGAAGACAAGTATTGGTTTGCTCTTTTATCATAAGAGTAATCATTTCCTGTACAAAATATGGTGCAAAAATGACCTAAAATGAAGGGTCTTCTGGACTAGATATCCAAAAATGGGGTTTAAACTTGACATCTTGCATAACTAGGTATCAAGACGAGCCAAATGGTATATCATAAGGGTTGTTTTCTTGTACCAGCGAGTCAGGTGGTACCTGACAAAAAATAAAAATATTTCAAAGCATTCATAAGTAATTCTTATGATCACAATAAAAATGTCCTGGGTGACAGGGAGCCAGAGTCTGTTTTGGCATTGCTGCTTTTAAGGAAGGACCTCACCCTGAATGGGACATTAGTCCACCACAGTACACATTCACACCAAGCAAAACTGACAGGGTGCAAGAGAACTGGAGAATCCCTAAAAAGTGCACACATACATAGGTAGAACATACAAGCTCCATCAAGCGGGTACAGTCATTTTGAAAACCTTGGAATTTTGGAGTAACAGTGATGGCATTCTTCCCTGATGGTCTTCATTAAAAGTTTCCGTCACTTCGTGCGTGTCAACGGTGCACATATAAATAAATCTTTGTCAAATGGCTTTCCTGAAAACGTCAACCAAAAAAAAGCATACACCGCGCCAGTATACCTCAGCACAAGGTTTTCAGGCTTCCAATTTGCACAGTAGGGGTGACAATATACGCGGAAGACGAGCTCACAACCCTTGCTAGATCTATTTAAATATCAAGGAGCGGCACACTCTCTCCGCTTGTCTCCTAAAAGATGCGCCCTGCATTCCACGCGTACCCTCCTAATCACAGACTCGTCCCTAAACAAAAAAAAAATAGGCAGTGACCTGCGCTCAGCAGCTGACCCGAACGTTGGAAGGTTCGCCTTCGATCGCTCTGCAATCCCGACTGACGATCCCTTCCCACCCCTTGCCGTCCTGTCTCTGCGCAAAGGTGCCAAAGCACATCCCCACGTGTGGCCGCTTTCTTGCTGCTGACGTCACTCCCTTTCGATGGGTCTCCCAGGACAGAGAGCGCACCAGGCGACAAACGTTCCTATAAAAAGCACAAACACACAGGAAACCTCCGCGCAGGTGTCAGCGAAGCATAGCCGGGAGGCACGCAAGCCCCGTGCGACTGAGAGAAGCGCTTCACAACACGTGCCTAATCCAGGGGAGTGGACCGACCGCGTGCGAGCTGTCCGCATCAAGTCGCATCACACTTTATCCACTGTGAAACAAAGGAATAAGGCGTTCCAAAGGTTGCAAGAGCGCCGGGGTAAAAATGTCAAACGTGCACTACTGCCTTCGGCTATGTATCGCTATTAATACCCAAGCTTCGGCAAGTTGCAGCCCCGACACTCCGGGGTAGCGCCGTTACAACGGACCACGATTCAGGAGGAATATTAACTCACCTTGTTCTGCACGGCGTGGGCTTTAGTTTTGAACTTCCCACGTCCCGGGTTCACCTGCACGTGTAGTTGCGTTGCGCTCGGAGAACAATTCGGATTTTCCTTGGCTATCCCTGGACAGTTCCAGCCTTGCTGAGTAGACACGATTCAATAAGCTCTATATCCAGAGGTTCTCAGGTGAACAGTCTTAGGACTTTTCGGGGAAAAAAGTAAAACAAAACACTATAAGATACAAGACTTGCTAGTTTTCCTTTGTCAGTGGCTTTACACAAAAAAATGTGAGAAAGTAACTGTGCGATGGATCTGTCCGCTTGTCACTTTAGTTGTTCCCATCAAAAATACAAACACATGCGCATACGGGCTGGGATGTGTTGCCTAATAGTGGTCATACGGTGAAGTGCCTGAGTGCGCAGCCAAGGATCTTGCAGCCAGAAAAAGGAGGCGGTGCGGCTACGCCTCTCAGAGGCTTCTCGGCCACGATATTTAAAGAAGCAGCTGCTTCTTAGTCTGGTAAACAGTCGCGAAAAGAGCATCACTTGACAACAACAGCAAATCCACCGATAATTTTAGACGTGCAGTGGTTCACTTTTTTATGATCTAACAAATAAATATACATCCAATATGTATCAAATTACAGTATGCATATGAGAAGAAACAATATGTACTGTTCTTATTTTGCAAAACATTCTTAAGTAATCAAGAACACCCAGATTTAAAATGAATAAGTGCACAAAAACATAAAGAGAATGCAAACTAAAGGATAACAATAAAAATAGACATTTTTGACAAATTAAAAAAATACAAGTGGATTCTCAAAGCAGAGGTTTCATTAGTTTCTTCAGTTATGGCCCAAGAAGATTGGGAAAGCTGATAATTACCCTATAATTCTCTTTACATATTTGTCTGACACCTTTATCTAAACATTTGAGAGATGCAATTGATTGTGTTTATTTTCTTTCACCAGTTGGAGCACAGGCAGGCAAAGTGATTTACTCAAGGTCATACAGTATCAGCAGGATTTGAACTCATAACCTCAGAATGTGCCACACTCTATTTAGGTAGTCCACTGTCATCCCTAGCATAGATGTGTTTAAAACCCATTCCCAAAACCACTTAATCTATTTCAACATTTCAGTTCTTGGGTGGAGGAAACAGTCCGAGGACAAGGCCCACTCACACCGACTTTATGCACATGTTGGGGCTAGTCAACAGTTAACCTAACCTGCACATCTTGGGAGGAAAACCCAGACACACATAGGGATAAAGTGCAAAATAAGACAGGCAATCAGTGTGTTTACATGCATTTCAATAACCCGGCTGTTCACAGAAACCTGATTTCTAAAATGCCATGTAAACCCTTATTCTGGTTAGAGAAATCAGGTTATTGACTTCTGAGAAACCTGGTTAACAGAGATAGATTTCTGAGCGAATAATCCAGTTATGTGGCCAAGTAAACCCTTAACTGGGTTACTGTTAAGGATTTTGTAGTCTGAGCATGTCTGCTGTACTCTGTCAGCCAACACACATGCTTTAAGTAACCATAGATAGAAGCATCCAAAAAATTCCAGAGGTAAATGTTCAGGCAATTGCAATTATTCTCCTCGGTGAAATAGTTCAGAAGTAGATAAATTTATGTTGGCGAGCTGAACATACAGTGTTGAACCCAGGAACATAATCTCGAGAGCAGTAGGATAACAGTTTAAAAATAACGTGTTATGTATTCCGATTACTTTTTTTCCGCCAAGCAAAAGAGAATGTGCCGTGTGCAATTTGGTAACAAAAACCTATAAATAAAGATTCATTTTGCCTAAACATATTTAAAAAACACAAGAAAATTATCATACATGTCATGCTTAATTTCAGATTCACAGTATCCAATGGTGGCATTTAACTCCTTTTTTGTAGCTAAATGACATCAGCACATTTTTGCAAAAAAGAACTCCAGATTACTTCCCATGTAAATGCTGATTTTTAAGAAACTAGGTTTCCTGGCTTACCCGGGGGGTTCACTTTAACCCGGTTATGTGTGTGCATGTAAACACGCTCAATGACTGAGTTCAGTATGTTAGTTTGAGTTAGGTCTGGTTTAATTACTAATATACAGTGCCTGTAAAAAGTAATTATATGTTTCCATAATTTTTTGTTATACAATATTGAATCCCAGTGAATTTAATTTAGTGTTTCATATTTGTAATTAATTGCAAAAACCTGTTTTCACTCTTACAATAACCTAAACATAACACTAGGGAGGCTACTGAATCTTTTTCTGTTTATCAATATCAAAAAAGCCAAATTAAATTCATTGTGATTTAATGTTGTTTAATAGCTCAAGATAAAATCATGCGGATGTGCTGCAATGCTTCGTCAGTGATGTTACCTGGGGTCATTGGGGTTTTCTTGACTTTCAACATCATAAATCCTCACCCATGTGACCCAGCCAGGGTTGATCAGACCCCAACTTGCATTGCAACAGTAACAGCCCATGGATTTGCTCTCTTAATCCAAAGCCCCAAGTGGCTTTCTCTCTGACATCCAACGCAGACTTCATGGCTGTCCTCTTTGCAGCCCATGTAATACCGAGCAGGTTGAATGTTCTGCAAAGTGAGTGTCCTGCAAACCTCCCACAGCCCTCCCGTGTTACCTCATAACCAGTCCACCAGCCTTGATTCCAACACAGCTCTACCAGTTCTTAGTGCTTGGCACGCTTTTCATCTTTTACTTCCTCAATGTACTCTTCCCAGGGTGCTGTGAGATGCAGTATGATCAGTTGTTTTGTATCTTCTTACACGATGACCACGTCAGGAGATAAGGTTATTGCAATTATGTACTCTGGGAAACTCTATCTTTTGCCCAGGTCTACTTTAAGGAGCCAGTCAGAAGCTATAGATCGAAAACCAGTGCACATTATTGGCCCTGAAGTGGCTTTGCTCCAGCCTTGGTCTTCTTTGGTCTTCTTTGCAGGATCTTGATGTTTACTGGTGTTAATGCCTGTGGCTACAGTTCAGCAACTTCCTTGAACACCTGGTTAAGGTGCCAGTGATATCATCCTTCCTCTAGGGCTTTTGTGCTTCTGTGTTCCAGAGATCATTTTCCAGAGCACTGAGGACAGGAAGGTGTCTCATTCTTTCCAAAGATGTACAGGTTTGTTGGGCTTAGTAGGGTGTGATGAAAGGCTTAGACAAGAAAATGGACACAATGGAAGTCTGCCTGCCAGATGTTAAATCAGATAATGTGAAAATGTGGAAACTTCCAAGAGGGGGAATACTGTTTATAGCCACTGTGTACATTTTCTAACTCTCTTATCCAGTTCAAGCACTCTTCATGAGAAGGGAACCAACCAAGGACAGAGGAACCCTACACAGCACATACACCAACACACTTCAGCTACTGGAAATTGTGTTTAAGTGTTTGAGTGTGTGTATTTAAAAGTGCCAAAAAGTGTGAGTGTTACACACAAGATGGCTTCCTGCCCTGCCCCCAGTGCTGTCAGAAAATACATAAATACATGTGACACAGGTGGGGGGTAAAGCATTTTAGAAAATGAATGGATGCATTTTATTGCTATTCTGTACTTCAATACTTGGGAAAATCATTACCATTTTCCACATTTCAGGCAAACAAGTTTCTGCTATACTAAATAAATACTACAAAAAGAAAATACCATCATACCACAGTAATAAATGTTAGCTAAAAACACTATAAGATAAAAAAAAACAAACAGAAAATGTGAAATGGTTTGGGGTGCCAGTCGGTAACCCCGTTTAATAAGTTAGATTGAAAAGTGGTCGAAGTAAAATGGCATGCTTGAAGGATGCATAACTAGCAGCATACAGCCCATTCTTTTAGAAAATAAAGGCGAGGGATCAATCCTTCCACCTCAGGCACTGGTTCTTGAACGAATGACAACATCTGGTGACTTTTACATATTTATAATGCCAGCCCAGAAGGGGTGGGGCTCCATGGCAGAGCGGACACTGGGTCACTTGTTGTCTGGCTAGTGAGGCTGCTCAAGATCTGAACTGTAGATGGATAAGAGGTGGTTTTGCTTACCTTTTATGAGCCTTCAAGATGTTCCCCTACATGCTTGACAACATGCGAAATACAATTGACCATTCCAGCTTTCATTTATAGGTTTATAAGTTTGTATAAACTCATTTCCATTTTGGAGTTTGTACATTCTTCACATGTGTTTGTGTTTCTTTTTCCTCTGGTTACTTCTTTTATTAATCCCAGACATTTGTATGCAATTTTAATTTATGACCCTGAGTTGATCTCCATAAAAACATGTGGGAAGGGATAGACTGGGATCAAAAGCCTGGCTCTGGACTTTTGCCCAGCCTGGCCCATTACAATCAATCAGACACTAAGTGTCTTTGCGCCCCTCTTTCAGTGCATGTACAAATGACGCTCAGATTGCTTTGTAAGTAAAGCAGTATGGTGTACTCACTCAATAACATTTAAACATAGGCTGTGCTGATGTTGTATCATCTTCTGACTCTCTGTCTTACTCTGACTTTTGCTGCCACTTTGTCCCATTGCCTCTCACCAACAGTGCTCTAGAGACAAACTATTAGCAGAAGCCTGACAAAAAGTAAGAACGTACAAAGTTATGTCGAACTCCTAATTAAACTTCAGTTCACTAATTGTCTCCCTGCTCAACATATGTTTTTAACTTATCATCCTTGTAAAATGAAATAGTTTAGATGTTTGCCTTTTTTAAACAAGAAGAAATTAAGTCAATGAGAAGTCTTCTAATGACGACATTGAAATATACAGTAAACACCCGACTGTAACACCGTGTTCCTAAAGTTTTATCTTACCCTACCTACATCACTGCAGTTGTTGCTTAATAATTTGTTTAAAATTTCTATTAATGTGAGGGTTTTCATGAACTGCCTTGCCTTCTGTGCCATCATAAGTTGCCATAGTTAAAAAGGACACATGACATGACTTCTTGTACACTCTGACCTTTCTGCAGTCCCCTGCTCATACATCACTAGTTTTCTTATATGTTGCTTCCCCATCTTCAATTGATTTACCTTCTTTCTCCCTTTCTTATTAGTTCCACCTCTTTCCATTTTTTGATGATTTTGTTATCATCTCTCCTCTTGTCTGTGTCTTGTACTTCCTTCTTCTTTGCTTAAGATAGGCAATGGGAAATAGCACTGAATCTAATAGACGCTAATGACTGAAGAGAGGTGCACTAATGATGACATGTAGGCCACTCAAGTCATCTCCCTCTCCTTCTCTCCATCTCTATGTAACAGTTTTTGACCTGATAGCACTGCCATCAGATAGAGCAGCCCACTAGAAATTGTCTCAGCTGTTCCCATGCCCATCCCATCCCTGAGTGTGGGTTTGTGTAAAACTACATTCTACAAAGGAATGGTGCCCCTCTCTGTGGTTGCTTCCTGCCTGGTACCCAGTGATTCTGGGAATGGCTACTCTGACCCTTAACATTAAATTGGATTAACTGGGTCTGGATATGAAAGGATGACATTGAAAATCTGGTTACACTCATTTTATAACTTTCTTATGCAGTTCAGTCATGGGGGCTGGTGGCTATCCTGACATCACTGGGAACAAGGAAAGGAACTATACTGGACAGAACATTAGTATACACAGGGGAGATGCACTCATTAGCATCAATTGGATTTGTCAATAGCCCTTGCCCGCAAAATTACCATGTCATTCTCCTAACCATGGGAAAGAAACCAGGAATACTTGGGAAATGTTAATGTAAAGAATAAATCCGAGGGAGAAAATCTTCTTTTCGGAGTGTACAGCACAAACTTATACATGAATAATCATGAGGGCTTGACTGGCCAGTTAGATGTGATCTTTAAAACTGTGTCTGACTTTGTCTATGACTTTGTTTATAACCAATTGTGGACCCTCCAGAGGGTTATTTCTTCCAGGGATGCTGTTGACTGGTGTTTCTCTTTTCCTCTCTCCCATTGTCAACTGGCCACATCTCAACCATAATAGTAATGGGTATTTACAATGGATTCAGAAAGTATTTAGACTCCTTCACTTTGTACACACTTTATTGTGTTGTAGATTTAATTTAAAATGGATAATCTGCCATTTTCCCATTAATCTTCAATCTATAACCCATAGTAACAATAAAAGTATATTTTAAGAAAGGTTTACAATTGTATAAAAGATCAAAAACTGAAATCTGTCATTCATATAAATATCAGAACTGTTAATTAATCAGTTTACAAAAGACCCTTTGACAGCGATTACAGCTTTGAGTCTTCTTGGGAAAGTTCTCTACAAGCTTTGCACACCTGGATTTGGGCAGTTTATTTTGTTCTTCTATGGACCCATGATTCTCAAGACCAATTCTACTATATGATGAATTTCTACAGTGAATGCACATCCCTTTGATTTCTATAGAAGTCCTCAAGTGTTTATTGTCATGCCTGATGCAGTTTAACACCATCAACCACCACATTCTTAATCATTTTAGAAAATGGGTGGGTTGAGCTGGTGACATCCTAAATTAATTTCAGTCTTATTTAACTCAAAGGAGTTTTTTTGTTATTTATGGTGATTGTACCTCAAGGATCCATTATATTTTATATGGGGTACCATAAGGATCTACTCTGAGCCCACTATTATTTTCAGTTTACATGCTCCTGTTAGGTGAGATTATCTCAAAACACAAGGTCAGCTACCACAGTTATGCAGATGACACACAGATTTACTTATCTATAGCACCTGATGACCCTAACTCTCTGTGCCCTTTGATCCAATGTTTGTTGTGTATTACTGACTGGATAAATAGTAAATTTCCCAGCTAAATAAGGTAAAAACTGAAACTTTAGTTGTTCAGAAAAATGGAAATAGTGAGGATCTTATAAATAAATCTGACCCCTTGCAGTCAAAGTCAAGGTGGAAGTTAAGAACTTAGGTGTGGTCATGGACTGTGATGTAAACTTTCAATCACATATTATCTATATTACTAGGACTGTATTTTTTCACTTAAGAAATATTACAAAGGTTGCATTTTGTTTTTAATTGACTAGATTATTGTAATGCTTTTCTAACAGGACTACCTAAGAAAGACATCAACTGGTTATAGTTATTTCAAAATGCAGCAGCAAGAATCTTAATCAGGAAAAGAAAATATGATCACATCTCATTAGCTTTAGCATCATTACATTGGTTACCTGTGTCCTTTAGAAGAGATTTTAAAATACTGTTAATGGTATACTGTATAAAGCTCGGAAAAATCCTTCCCTTCTCGTATAATTTGGAGTGCCTGTCCCCTTGCATCCTCAGTCATAACCTCAGTTCATCTAACACTGGTTTGCTTATTATACTGAGAACTAAGCATAAAAGAAGTGGTGAGGTGGCCTTTTGCTGTTATGCACCAGAAATTTGCAGCACTTTACCGATAGAGATACGCCAGGCTAATATCATTGATCAGTTTAAAAAACTATTAAAAATCCACTTTTTCAATTTGGCCTTTTCTTTTTTTAATATATATTTAAATATACAATATATATTAAAATCAAAAAACATCCCATACATGCAAGTCAAGTTTAATAAAACTGGTTTGAAACAATTGGCTATTTCTTAATTCATTTCTGTTCTGCTTCTAATAGATTATATTTGCATTGTTTTACCATATACTTCTTGGTTGTTCTAGCATTATTAACCCCTACTTTTCTTTTCTGGTTTCTTTGTGGTGGCATTTTATGCCACCATCACTTGATCAAAGTACTGTGCAGCTACTAGCAATGATGGAATGAAAGAAGATGCATCAAATTGACTAATATGAAGATTAAAAAATGAAATGACTGACTTTAACACTTTTATGTTAGGTAGAATACCCAGTTGGGGCTGGGCAGTGTTTTGGTTTAGAACCCCTGGAGATTTTATTTTTTCTCCAGCATCTCACCCCTGAAGTTTCTTTTTTTGTTTGTTTGTTTTTTGTTTTTTCTGTCCTCCCTGGCCATCTGACTATAGATCAGACTTATTTTAATGGACTTATCTTCAAATTAGGATTCTAAATCTGTGTTATGCAATTGCCTATTGTTTCTTTATAAATTATTTTTTACATATTATTCATCTTTATATATAATCTTCATTTGGATCTTGATCTTTGTTTGTCCGCGAATTCACTGCCTTGTGTGGTGTTCCTGCTGTGTTCAGTAGAGGACAGTAGTGATGGAAGAAGAGAGGAAGTGAGAGGGAGGATCATTGGATGAGGTTGGAGTGTGGTGATTAAAGAGGATTGAACTAAAGGAGACTACGAGCTGTTTTTACTGGCTGAATACACAACACCTTGGTTGTTACTTTTGTTTACAAACACTGTCGATACCACTCTTTGTGTTTAGATCTGGGGTCGACACCTGCTTCGTTGTCGAGACTGTGGTTTTTTGTGTTTCTATCGACCGTCGTTGGCAGCACTTCGTCCAAATCGAATGTTCACCCACTTCTTGGAGTCGGCATTCAGAGTATATAAGTCGGACACACTTCTGTGATTTTCCATCAGTCAGCATTTGGAGTTCAAGAAAGAAGCATTGGTTCTTCCTTACTCTTTGGATTGCCACAAAGCAACCTGCGAGATTGGAGAAAGGTTGAGAAGAGATCGTGACAGGAAACGACAGCATCATGAAAACGAGACGGACTGTGAACGGAGAGAAGCAGAAATGCTCCTCCACCACCACATAATTACTATTCGGACAGTGATTCCGAGTAGACTGTTCCTATTGAATCAATGTCCAAGGGTTTTGTTTTGTAATTTTGTTTCCCTTATAAAAAATCATAATGCTGTGCGACGAAGTGCCCAGTTCATGACTGGCAGCCACGTTTAAATAGGGAGCCCTTCACAGACAACTTTAACACGCGCAACGTAGTTGGGCGCACATGGCTTGTTTAGTTATATAAAACTATTTATGTTTAACTTGCTGTTTTTTCTCTTGGAGCTCTTTTTTATATTGTGTAAAGCACTTTGAACTACGTTCCTTGTATGAAAGTGTGCTATAGAAATAAAAATGTTGTTGTTATTTATCAGGTGACTTCTAGTATGCATTATTAAAAAGGAACTTGTAGGCAAGTGTCATAGTTTTGAGTCTAATTGATTTCTTCTTTTTTTGTTAACCAAAATCTTTACCATTGTCTTTCTTGGCTTGCATTCCTCATACACTATTAACATCTGTCTTGCTTTCCACACTTTTGTTTGAAGAGTGTCCTTTTTCCCTATGCATGTCTGATATTCATTTTTCAATTTAATTTGCTCTAGGACAGTGTAAATCAATTCAATCCAACATGAGAATATGACTAATTCTAATCCAAAAAGCATGACATACCTCTGAGATTACTCATAGTGTTGACTTTGCACAGAAGTACTGATGAACAGTCTACACCTACAAACTTATGCCAAGGTCTGGGAATACATGGAAGCACAGTCATAGCCCCATTGTCTAAACATAGAAGGAATGGGACAGAAGTTACTTTCTATTCTGCTAAAACCTCTCAAAGTGTAAAGCAAACAAGAGTCACAAGAAGATAATACCAAAAGACTTGCAGCATCTCTTTTCAGTTAAGGGCATTGCTAAAGATATCTCAAATTAGAAGGACATTGGACAGAAATCAGTCATGTCCGAGTAGCAAGGCAGAGAACAATATTCATGAATAATAAATGTTGTCACCTGGTTTGATAACAATTGTATGAAGAATCCACAAGAATTCAAGAACAATATTCCATGTATAGAAGAGTAAAAACACAAACATTTTGGCTAGCTTGAGTCCTGTTACTGTTATCTCTACAGAAAAGATATCAATGCAAGAACCTTATACCAACTATCAGGAATCATGTTGGTATAGATTGAGTCTGGAGATGCTTTGGTACATCATGGCTTCGTCAGCACTGAGCAAATCACAATTTTCTTATGTCATCCATCCATGACATAATCAATAAATAAAGGAAAAACTGATCTGCAATTATTCCTATCAAATGTGGTGCAACCAGGCATTGAGTCTAAAGGGGTAAATATGGTTCCACATTAAGCATGGAGTACTAAATATCTTCTTTAATAAATTTTGTTGTTTGTTCAGTCATGATACTGTGATTATTGTTTGGAAAAAAGGCAAATACAAATGAACCTGGCATGATATTCTAAAAATATAGAAATGCATTTGCTTAGAAAAAAATGCTTCACTTAAGAACATATTTATGTTTCATATCAAATCAAATGAAATTCAACAGCCCTCCTCCTCCCAATTTAAAGAGTTGCGTGAGTCAAGAGTCCAGTGTGAACTAGTCCCTTATATGTTCTCTAAGACATCAAAAAGATTAACAGATCAAAATCACTGGATATTTTTAAAAACAACTTTACTGCTACTCCTCTGGTAAGATATATACATGAATTTGTCTTCTGACTGTCAATGTAAGTTGAATGGGTAAAGAGAGGAAGATAGATGGAAGGCAGAGCCAGCAGTAAGGAGTAGTTGATATCAGTGGTACTGAGGGTGCACAATCCTCAATCACACTGCTTCACTTTCTGTCAGGAACCCACGTGGAAAGCCAGGTGCAAGACGACGAGATACAGCAGGAAGTTGCACCACTTTGGATGGACCCTTGATGGGATAGGGTGTGGGTGGTTAAGTCAGTCTTAATCGGGACCTCACCTTGGACCTTACTGCCATGGGTGGCCCCACCAGGTGTACATGACTCCTGATGGCATCACTCAGGGGATCATTGAATCACGCAAACTGCTCCGCCATGTTAAGATGCTGACTCAGTGGAGGGGGGGGGGGGGGGGGGGGGGTTGCTTTGGCAAAGAGAATAAGCAAATTAAATCAGAGTTGTTTGTTATCGTCTCACAGTATTTCAAGCGAACTGGTATAATCTTTTGTTTGGGTCTAGTTCACATGAAACTTCTTGAAAGGTTTAGTCCTAAGTATTGCACCATTTAATGTGTTTATCTGTACTTTTATGGGTGATTGGAGAAGGTTAATGAATTAATAAACAAAGACTGATCTAGACAAAGGCTCGCTGTACTTTTTCATATTGTATTAATCCCCAAAGGTAAATTGTCTTTTCACATGACTTTTGGGGGTCAGAGTGTAGGGTCATTGTACAGCACCCCTGGAGCAATTTTCAGGTTATGGGCCATACTCATTGGAGTTGGATTCCCTCTGGCAGTAGCAGGAATTGAACCAGCAACCTTTCCAATACCAGCACAGATCCTTAGCCTCAGAGCCACCATTCTACCTAGCATAACAGTTATAAATACTACATAGTACTGACAGTGAACATGGAAGACCATATTTTTGTTGGGTTAGGCAATGAGCTAATACCTTCTACTGTATACCTTTGCTTTTTGATTCAGTCTCATAAGCTTGCTCTGTGACTGTGTGATTTAACGTAGCATTTCTGTTAACTGTAAGTTGGTTTTATCGAGCTGTTTGAGCATATTACCTTCTATCTGTGTTCCACCACTTAAATCCATAGTTTCCAGCTGTATGTCTCTCTAGGTACCGTAGTACCACACGCCACTCTATACACTGTAAATAAACACCAAAATATGAGATCCAAAAGATCTTATAATCTTGATTATTGAAGACAAAAGTTTTCACTCTGTTTGCATGGTTACAGTCATTCTCCTCTTATAACTACTGATTAAAATGATCTTGTTTTCAGGTCACTACATAACTTGCTTCAGATCTTCACCTCCTCCTTGGCTTTCACAGTTAATCCATTTTGAAAGTGGGAATGTGCATGAACAAAGCAGGTTTGGTAAGTAGGAGAGGTTTCAAGCAAATAATAATATTATTAAGAGAAGGATTTACTTATGAGAGTTTGCCAGCCAGAGAACAAGAAAGTATATTTAAAATAAGTAAAGTGTCATTAGGCTGAAAATCATTAAAGAATTTCAAACCAGCAGGAAAAACATTATAAAGAATGTCCTTGTACACTGTTGTCCAGGGACCTACAGTGTTAATGGTGACCCCAGGGCAACACAGGACAAAGGAATGTGCTGACATGGGCAACAGAAAGACTTTGTATACATATTAGTGTAAGAGAAAGGGTGCTGGCAAACTCAATATATACAGAGAGAACTCCACATGTTGGTCACATCTATTGGTTAATGAATATCAAATGGAAGACTCATCTAGTACAAGGCTCACCCTCCAATACTAGCTGGATGCCAGTTAGAATAAGAGCACATAAAAGCCACTAAGCTTTCAACTGCCTACTCTCATTAAAACCCTGGCCTGCATTCCATGTGGCAGTGACTTCCAACTTAGCTGTAGATTCTAAGGTCCCCTTGTCTTTTATAGGGATTAATTATGGAGGAAGACCCCTACACAACAGGAACATCAGATCAAAACACCATCTAGTGGCCTATGGTAATGCTTGTCCTTTAAAGGATCAGATCTCCACTAAATATTCACATTTAGAGCAACATTAAGCCACCTATTCCATGTAACAACACTCTAGCTGATCCATCAGGACCTCTTTTATCCAAACCTCTTGTCCATGTTCTCTAGTGTATCTACAAAGATGACAGGTAAAGTCTATCTATCTATCTATCTATCTATCTATCTATCTATCTATCTATCTATCTATCTATCTATCTATCTATCTATCTATCTATCTATCTATCTATCTATCTATCTATCTATCTATCTATCTATCTATCTGGGGCACTCTGTGCATGTATAGTCTGTGCTGCCCTAGATATGTAAATGACACAAGTGCAATTAAATTTATAAATATTCAAATACTCTTTACATTTATAGAGCAGAATGTGACAACTCACTATAGTGCTGGTGTTGTTTTATGTGCTAAAAGGAATGTGTTAAAACAAAAATAGTAAAAATATTTAAGCCTGATACTTAAACATTCTATAAAAGACATACCACATGTACTTCAGAACAGGTAATCCTCTTGAAGCTAAGCATGTTCAGGCCGGGCCAGGTTAGGAGACCAACCAGGTAAAGCTTGGGTTGCTGCTGAAAGAGGTGCTGGGGGAGGCCAGCAGGGGGCACTTACCCTGTGGTCTGAATGTGGATGCCAAAGCCCCAGTGCAGCGCAGTGGTAAAAGTGCTGTAAAAGTAGCACATTCCATTGGATGAGACACAAAACCGAGGCCCTGACTCTCTGTGGTCACAGAAGATTCCTGGGAACTCTTTATAAAGATAAGGATGTATCATGTTGTCCAGGCTAAATTGCTCACCATGACCCAGTCATTCTGGCCTCCTAATCATCCCTTTCACTGATTGCCTAACTATATGTCACAACTTCACCACCTCATATCTCATGTGTGTCATGTGTACTGGTGCAAAATGGCTGCAGTTTTATCAACCAGATGGATGCTGCACATTAGTGGTAGTTGAAGAGACTCCCTATTCACTATGCAAAGTACATTGACTAGTGAGGAAAGTGCTATGTAAATGGAAAGAATTATTGTTATTCAGTTGGTACTAGAAATATAACAAAGCAAAAATCACCTTAACCCTTAATGTAACATCAGTCCATCACAGCGTCCTTTCATGTACACATGCACAGTGTCAGTTCAGAGTCATCAACTACCTGAACCTGCATGTATTTGAGTAGATGAAGGAAACAAGATGACCTCACACTGACACAGGGAAAACATATAAACCTCAGTCATAGATAATATTAATGGTTAAATTGTGCAGATTCATGAATAACTAGTTACAAAAAGCAAGTCAGTTAAGCCTTATACTAAATGCATATATGAAAGAAGCAGTGACGTAACTAGAATTTGAATGGCCCTAGTGCAAAACAATAAATAAAGAAATAAATTAGGTCCCCATCATGTGAAATTAAATTAAATCCAACTAAAATGACCATCATCAGTGAGCTACATCAAGAATATAAGCGACATAAAAGCTCAATAGTCATAATTAAGCTTTATGGAATTGTGAGAAGAACAACTGTAACCTTTTCAACCTAATTTTAAGGAGGCAAGCATTTTAATTAAAAAAACAGCCACTGTGGGCACCCCAGCTACATGGGTACTGGCGATTCAGTATTGTTCTCACTGCCTATAGTTATGTAAACTGTAAACTGTAAAAAAAGTTATGCAGAACTCCATCCCAGTCAATGATAATACTAACTCTGTAATCTGATCTGTGAGAATTATTATCCCAAGGTCATAGGTCATGTCAATCAAAAATGCCTAGTTTAATTTTGGAATTAATGCCCTTTGTCCATGCTGCCCATTCTACTACTCTTTACAAAGGTAAAACAAAGTAATATATATATATATATATATATATATATATATATAATAATATATATATATATATATATATATATATATATATATATATATATATATATATATATATATATATATATATATATATATATACTGAATATATATTTACTTTTAATTTTTAAAAAGTAACATTTTAAAAAGGATATACTTTTATGAAGGCTTAGGGTGTAAGAAATTGGAATTATACTGTTTATAGAATGTAGGCTGACTCTCTAAAAAGAACATATCTCAATTCTGAAAACAAATGTTCAATTTCATGCTTTTCAAAGCATACTGCACATCTAACTGAATTTTACCAAACCATATTTTTCCCTTGGTCTATACTGTATTATATATCAGTCTAACAAAGAGGTAGCTATCATGTTTACTTAGATGGCTGAAAAAAAAGTCCTTTCTCTCTCCTTCCTTTTGACATACAGTGTTATCCAGAGGCAGATAAAGAAACTGCTGAGCATCTTGTTCTGAGAACTGGTAGCTCTTATTATATCAAGTAGAAAAAAGAACAGGTAACTCTGTAAGGAAGCACGGCATGATGTTACATGATTGCTGGGAGTAATTTGAAATAGTAAGATCATTTCGAGTTGATGGCTGATATGGTGAATGACACAACAAAGTGTAATGGAGAGAATGGATGTAGATTTAATTCAAAGAGTGAGTGGTAAACAAGACTGTGGGACCTCTCAGTGTAAACATTAAACATGTTCAGTCATATCTTTCACCAGTTTTTCCTAGAACAATATGATTGTTTAATATTAGCCTAGACACACATTTGAAATATGGAGAATAACAGAGATATTGAGAGTAGGACACCTGTATAAACCACAACTACAGTCAACAGAAATGGCCACTATAGATAACTGCAGATAGTCATCTCAGTGTGGCAGGTAGGGCTTCTTTTCCTCATTTGATTTTCTGTTTTTTGGATTAGCAACTATGTAGTGTTATGTTAATTGGATTATATAACAATGATAGATAGATAGATAGATAGATAGATAGATAGATAGATAGATAGATAGATAGATAGATAGATAGATAGATAGATAGATAGATAGATAGATAGATAGATAGATAGATAGATAGATAGATAGATAGATAGATAGATAGATAGATAGATAGAATAGGCCCTATATAATAGATAGATAGATAGATATGTAACAGGTGTCTGGTCACACTTACAGGTAATCTAACTTAGACACCACTAAAATATGCGACTACGCCACCCAGTTTTATTAAGAGACTGGGAACTCCTGAAATTTACCAATAATAGCACACAGGTTTCTTTAAATTGGGCGGTGAGTAAACACACAATGAAAGACACAACAGTAATTTCAGAAAAAAGCAACAGTAAGTTCTATTACACAAGACAATATAAGGTACATTAAAAAGATAAACGAACATAACAAAATCTAAACATATCAGGAATGAATTTCCTTTTTTTAAAAGGAAAACACACAGTCCACACTCTAAAAGTCCGTTAAAAACAAGAATTGGACGATACAACCTTTAGTGGTGCAGAGTCCAGTTGGTGCACTGTATTACCCCAACACTTAATTGTTCAACTGTCCATGGATGCACTCTGTTCACTGGACACTCATTTCCAAACAGAAGTTGTGTCAAATCGTGGAATCCCTGTCAGCGTCTCTTCGTCATTCCTTTTTTTTCCACTCTGGGCTCCTTGTGTTGCTTTGACCTAGGCACGCCTCATTTCTCGTCTGCCAGCTTTGCTTGGTCCTTTCATGTGGCTTCCCTCTCTCGCTGGACCCACAACCGGCGTCTCCTTGTGGAGCTGTCTCTTCCTCCCCGGAAGTGTTGCCGTCCTTGTGCCTCACGTCATGCCAACCACGTACCCTTGTCTGTCTGCGAGCCCCTGTGCTCTGTCCGAGTGTCTTGGCAGCGTTTTCTGTGGACTGTCCCCCTCTGCCTTCTGCTGCCCAGGAGTTTAAATCTACTTCAGTCCCTGCTGTTGTCAGTCCTGGACAATCAGTTTAATCAATGGCACATCTAAACTTCCTGGGTTTAACAATTAATGAAAACACAAGTTAACAAAATGTATTGTTACCAACCATTAATGAGTACAGATCCGCTGATTAGAAACCAATATTGTCAAACATGTTAATTTCAGGTAAATACAGACATCCTCCAAGGAAGAAGCAGTTCTGTTATCACAACTTGTAATTGTTTGTATACTCAACCAGCCAGACTTCAAAGTGGTGACTCCTTTGCAAGACAGCAAATACCTATACAGACAACCCTGATAGATAGATAGATAGATAGATAGATAGATAGATAGATAGATAGATAGATAGATAGATAGATAGATAGATAGATAGATAGATAGATAGATAGATAGATAGATAGATAGATAAGCAAATGGTAGATTTAATTGCCACATTGAGGACTTTCAGATCCCCTTTCAGAAAGGGGGAAGACTCATTTAAGGAATCTGTGAAACCAAAACTGGTATAAAACTTACCTACTCTTATCAATAACCTTTTAATTGTTTATTCTTTAAGACTATTTTCATTATAAACTTCATTTATCACAAGTATATAATTCCATAACATACGTTATGTATATACCTACATATTACAAATTCCAGGAACTTTATTGTCTTTTCTTGTTTCTGCACATTCTGTGCACAATCTATCTAACCTACCAGTGAAATCTTCAGAACACTATCAGTATAACATGACATGCTATTTACCTTCTGTACATACAGCATGCAAACCCTCATCTGTAGGAATCAAGTAACAGAAAATGGTGGTTGCTAGGAGTTGTGTGTTTTGTGGAAAATAGTTTTTCCTGCAGTGAGTGTTCCTGTGGAAAAGACATAGTAATGTGCATAATGATGTGTTTTGGTGTATCTTCATGCACAGAATATACAGCATTTCACATTTTACTGCTGTGCAAGCGATTACCTGCATTACACAGCTGCAGAAAAAACATAGATAAACAGGAAAGTGAATGAGTCTTTTGGCAGCAATATTCCCTGTTTTCTAGTCAAGTCAAGTCAACTTTATTTATAAAGCACTTTACATACAACAGCCGCTGACCAAAGTGCTGTTTTCTACCCTAAGAATATTTAAACCCACCAAAAACTCTTTTTAGTGAACTTCATATTTAACGTTTGCGAAACAGTCTGAAAAATGCCAGTGATGACAAACTTGTAGGAATAGTTTCAACTTCAACATGGTTAATCTTCACCATTTACTGAAATTTATTAATTAATCAATTGTAACAGCCTTTTACATGTAATGTAGGGTTGTTAGTTCATTTTATTGTGCAGACAGGAAAGGTGCATCCATCCATCCATCTTCCTATCATCCAGGGCTGGTACCTTTATCTGACTGGGAGTCTTAATAATGGAAGGACAGGAGAGGATCACAGAGAGTGACACTGGTCTGGCTGCTCTGGTTTAGATCCCCATGGGGTTTTCTGTGAATTACAGTTTTACAAGGGAAACCTGTCAGGATGCTGCTAGAAGATCTGAGGAGGTTCTGTCCCTCTCTCCCTCCCTTCCAAGACAACATTTTTAGTATTATGGAAGTACACCAGATTTGGAGTTTAACAGACACTTGTGTGCTTTGCTCAGGAGAGTTTGGATTCAGAAGTGTAGTCTTGTCTGGAACGAGGGAATGGATTAAAAGGAAGGAAATGGGTTAGCTTGTTTAATACTGGTATTAATAATTGACAAATCCTTGACTACTGTGATTATATTCTGGGCCAGCTTATCACAAACAGCATATACTTGGGTTGAGACAGTGCCTAGATCAGTGCTTAAAAAGCTTTGTGCATTACTTTTTCTTAAGCATGCAGGCAAGGCTTTTCAACTGGTAGGAATATTACAACTTATCATGAGTTAAACATGTTCTTTCTGTCGGTCTTTCTTTCTTTCTTTCTTTCTTTCTTTCTTTCTTTCTTTCTTTCTTTCTTTCTTTCTTTCTTTCTTTCTTTCTTTCTCCATTAGTACAAACTCCCACTTAAAGGTCAAACACTAAAATAACCATTATGTATTCCCTGCTCATATTTAGTAAAGCACCAATGTAACACAGAGAACCCTCAGCCATGCCTAAGAACAAAGTGAAACACGTGCTAGTCCTCTTTAGCACGTCCATTAAACCAGGACCCCTACTGAATCCTAGTGCAGGCCCCACTCTCTAAATCTAATTTAATATGCATGCTGCCCTCTAGTGACCCGCAGATATCCACAAATATCTCTGAAGGCATTCTGCTCTTAACATAGTAAAATATGTTTTCATATTATCCTTGGCCTTTATATGTCTCTTTCATTCTAAATGCCTCACATTTCATCTTCCAGTTATTAATGTATTACACACATTTAACGTACATCAAATTACAGTATCTCTTTTTGATGTGTTTCTATTTTCTGTCACTTTCAATAGTATTTTACTAAAAATTTGAAAACAAAAAAAATAAATAAAAATTAGAAACTCATCTAATGCTCAAATCATCCTTTTGGTATTTCCTGCTTTCCAAGTCAACCAAGTCATCATTCATTGAGCTCCCTATGCTCCTCAGAGTTTTCATTCATTTATCTTGAGTGGGTAATGTAACTTTACAATCTAGGGGTTCTAACTGGCCTCTGAGTACTACATACACTTAGTTTGGTTTTGTTAGCCACCACCATCATAACACCCTTGTCACACACTAGCCAGAATCCATGGAGCTATTATTCTGTCATTATTAGTGTCTTTACAATTGAGCAAACCTAATTTGTTAAAGTTTGTAAAGGCTGACTTATTTTGGGCACATCACTGGACAGTCAACTTAGATGTTTTAATGCATATAAATAAACAATGCAAAGAATGGCACCTTCCTGTCTCTCTCTGTCCCCAGAGTCATACAATGAGATGATATTTCTCAAATGGATCAATTTATTTTACAAATAAAACACACAAATGAAGGATCATCAGAAGAACAAAGTATAAAAAAATTCTAATTGTTCCACTCATGGGTCATGGGTCTTGGAAACCCAAACCACTAAAAAGGGTGTCTTACCCCATTGCCCACCTCTGCTGCACCAAAAGAGTATTTCCTCTCAATTCCCATGTTTCTTTTGATACTGTGGCCTTTTTTTACCTTCTATCTCTGAGCCTTTACCCAAGTGTAACTACCAACTCCAGATTTATTCTAGCCATGTTCTGAGGTGACCTTAAAGCCCAACCTCTGGTCACTTCCATAGTCAGATTTAACTTTCTTTGGTTACCCTTATATTCCTAAACACGTGTAGCTGTTTCAGGCTGCCCATTCTATTAATGGGACAACACAGAGCCACATCTCCTTGTTAGGAACTATGTTTGGCCTCCCAGCTACTGATAGTCCCCCTTGACTTGTGTTGTTACCTGTTGTCCAGGAGGTAATGTAGCCATCTGCCAGCCTTTCTATTACCTCTCTTACCAGTTGTCCACCATCTAGTTTCTTGGGGAATGTATCCTTTCATTATATGGTGCTACCGGTTCTCTTGCTCTGTTACCCATGATACTTTTATTCCCAACCACTAGCCATGACAGTTGTCCCTACAGTGGACAACGTCTAACTGACATGCAGTGGTGCTCCATCATTAGCAGTATGTTTTTATAATATTTTATCATCTTTTGAATCTCCTTGGTTGTACCTTTACCCTTGGTGACTTATTGGTGGCTTGGCATCTCATCAGAGAAATTTAGTGTTACAGCAGAAAATGTGTTTTAAAGTAAACTCCATTTCATTTATCCTATACATATTCAGGATAAAGCAAAAAAAAAAAATTGGTGAGTTTTTACAGAAGCCCGTCTTTCTTGTAGATCCACAAAAACAGGATATTCAACTTCCCTCTGAGGTTACAACCTTATCTTTAGCATTCAAGCAACAAGAGATGAAAAACTGTTTCATTTCTGTATACAGCCATGTTTAGGAACAGTGCCTATTGTCTCTTGTTTACTCAAGGAACGAATATTGTCAAAAACAAAGAAAAAAAATGGCCACACTGTCTAAGACTTTTACAGAAGTTATAATATGTAATTTTGTAGTTGATTAGCTGGGCACGAAAATGTTATTTTATTTTATATACTTGAATCAGAGAATTAATCTATATTACCTCTTGACTAAATAAAAGTCAAAAACAACACAAAACTTAAAAGTTCTTAATAAGTTTAAAATATTTAGAAAACCAGGTTCTAAGTGCGTGTCTGCGTGGGTTTCCTCCGGGTGTTCCGGTTTCCTCCCACAGTCCAAAGACATGCAGGTTAGGTGCATTGGCGATTCTAAATTGTCCCTAGTGTGTGGGTGTGTGTGTGTGCCCTGTGGTGGGCTGGCGCCCCGCCCGGGGTTTGTTTCCTGCCTTGCGCCCTATGTTAGCTGGGATTGGCTCCGGCAGACCCCAGTGACCCTGTAGTTGGGATACTGTATAGCGGGTTGGATAATGGATGGATGGATGGGTTCTAAGTGCAATGATATTAAAACATTAGGAATGAGTAGGTGAGAAATGAGGCAAAGAGGCAATTTCCTGCCTGGTTCAGTTTTTGATTTTTATTAAACTTTTCTGAAAAAATCTTTTCACTTTGTCATTATGGGTTATTGAGTGTAGAGTTATGGATAAAAATGGCACATTTATCCACTTATAATTAATTTTACATTGTACAATAATATAATGGAGGAGTAAGGTCAATGATTGCATGCCACCAGGCGCTTAAAAGAGGGAGTTGTACAAGTATGGCTCCTAAAGTTCCCTTGGTCATTGCTGACTCAGTAGGTTATTATTTTGTCAACTTTTTTTTAATTCTGTTTCTTCTAGTTATTTCCTTTCTTGTACTATTTTTATTTTACTGTTTTAGCTTCACTAGAATGATTTTGAGTTTAGGACCAGCTCAAGAGTGCCCTCTTTGGTCAACAAGGCATAATACAAACTACCCATTTTGTCATTAGTTTTTGTTGCAAGCAACATACAATAACATAGAAAAGCTATCAAGCCATCACAACAGACGCATGCCAATTGAAAAGCAAATATACAAATAATGTTGATCAAGTCTTTTTAGTTCACATAGAAAACACAAAGCCACTGGTGCCATTCTTTAGCGTCTGTTTTCATGAAGTCTTCCAAGCAAAAACAGTGTTGAAAAGAAAACACAGAGCCTGACTTGCTCATCTTGTTTTTACAAAAATGTTTACTGAGCAACCTGCCCGATGCTACTAACATTACACCAGTGAATGCTGCTAGTTTGCATTTTATTTTAGGAATTGTTGATCTTCCTGCCCAACAGAATGCATCTGATGTCAGGCATCCAGCTCCTGATCTTTGAGGAGCCACTGCCAACCCGTACCATGATTTCAGGCATCTAGCTCCTGAATTTTGAGAATCCAGCCCCCCTACCACCTATTTTGCATTATGACATGCATGGACAACTATGCTCTTCATGTGCACAAAACTCCACTTTGACTATCAGCATTATTGGGGATGTAGTGCTAAGCACCTACTATATCTTAAAGCTAGCAATGCCCCTTTATCTACTTTAGTTCCAGAGAAGAGCAGGCTGATGCTATCATGCCCTGTGCTGCACCTATTATAACCTGACTGAAGGGAGAATGGAAAGTAATTCATTTTTGTTCATTAGGAATGGGCCTAAACAGCCTTCTGTTCTCTGACAAGGATGTTCATTTATCTGAGAAGTTAATACAAAACTAAATACCCATGTAAAAAAAATACTTTAGAAAAAATGTAAAAAGTATTTCAACAACAACTAAAAGTGTCAGTTAAAAATAAACGTTAGAGATGAATTAAAAGGAACTCTCTTAACAAAGGAATTGGTCTGGGATGAGCTTCTCTTAATCTAAAGACATCAGACTCCTTTCTAACATGTTCCATACCACCCCTCTCTCACTTCTGTCTTTCTTTTTTTCCTTGAAGTCGAACCTTTGCTAGCAGCTGATAAGTAAGCTTTATTTCACTATCCAGTGACACATCCGTTAGAAAAAATGAAGGTTTAAGGGGTGGTCTACAATTGGACCAGGAACAACAGGGTCAAACTAAACCTGCTGATCCCCGGTGTTCCTGGACCTATAAACCTTATTTGGCCAGGGCTCCAATACACTTCTTTCCACTGACTTAGGCTGTGGCCTGTTGTATATTTAATAAAGACCTGTGACACAATGCTGATGCCCAAGATTCATTGCTCCCTTGCAGAGTTTTTGATATTGCATTGGCAAAAGATATACATAGCTGTTGTCAGCACTTTATTTACTCTTTTCAACTGACAACACATTTCCTTTTCCTGTTTTCCTGTTATGCACTCTGTCACCTGTAATCTCTGCTCTGCCCCATCTCCGTATTATAATATTTTATAAGTTAAATTATTTCAGTGACTTCCACTTAATATTAGCACCACTTTACCTTACAGAAATTATTAGCACACATTTTGATTTCAGAATGCAGGCCTTCTTAAAATAAAACTCATGTAGGAAACAGGGCATTTGTGTATAACATAACAACACTGTGGGATGATCTGGGATATTACCAAAACCTTATAATTTTTAATATTTACATCATCATTTTAGTACAGAATACTATTAGAGGGGCGGCACGGTGGCGCAGTGGTAGCGCTGCTGCCTTGCAGTTAGGAGACCCGGGTTCGCTTCCCAGGTCCTCCCTGCGTGGAGTTTGCATGTTCTCCCCGTGTCTGCGTGGGTTTCCTCCGGGCGCTCCGGTTTCCTCCCAAAGTCCAAAGACATGCAGGTTAGGTGGATTGGCGATTCTAAATTGGCCCTAGTGTGTGCTTGTTGTGTGGGTGTGTTTGTGTGTGTCCTGCGGTGGGTTGGCACCCTGCCCAGGATTGATTCCTGCCTTGTGCCCTTTGTTGGCTGGGATTGGCTCCAGCAGACCCCCGTGACCCTGTGTTCGGATTCAGGGGGTTGGAAAATGGATGGATGGATGGATACTATTAGAGTTGCTGCTGAAGTTGTTTCATATACCTATCTTATATTGCTTTTCAGTTATCTTTAGTAATCAGTTAATGCAGGGCTCCTGACCAATGAATGAGGGGAGAGGCAAAACCTGATCCTGTTTCAACACACTTTACATTCATGCACAATTCTGATTTTTCAGAATTATTTTTTTAACAATACTTTAACAAAAATGTATGCACTTTGATCACAGTGAGCAAACAACTGGATAACTGGCATATGGATTATGGGACATACAGTAAGTAACACCACATTCTTTTCATGGACATTTTTATATAGTTTGCTGCTATTCAGCATTGGCTTCCCACAGTAAATATCATTGATCTTGCTGTGGCAGCAATGAACACTTCCTGGTGTATTCCTCTTGAGAGGCCCACAATGGGCATCCTAGCTTGCTGCCTAAATCATTTTGTTGTTCTCATGTATTATTAAGCTCCTTAGCTTTTAACACATAGTGAATTTAGTACCCACCTTATAATCATCTAAAAGGAGTCTGCACATTCTCCCCATTTTCTCCAGGTATGCCTTTGTCCTTCCACATCCCAATAGTGACACTGGAGTCTGTTTTGTGGGAACATTTTTTTCCACCCCTACTTGGTCATGCCAACATTTTTTAGTATTTATTTTTCAGGCTATGCATAAACATGTGTAATATATACATATACATTTATACTATATATATTGTAAAACAGGGCACAGGACAAGAGTTGGAGCATCTTGAAGGCAAACCCGGTGTAAATGATGGAAAAAAATGCAAGACAGTTGTTAAAGAGAATAGGTCTTTTCAGACTGGAGACAAAATCATGACTGGCACAAAATGGCAGCGGCACCTTTTAAGAAGAAGCCAGACCAGAAGGGGCAGGGCCAAGGGACCATGACCCAGAAGTGACGTCACTGGGACTGAAGGTCATCTGATCTGTAGGGGAGAGAGGCGAAAAAGCATTAGGCACCAGCGCCAACCATTGGCTCAGAGTGGAATTACAATTAGATAAGCTTTTAAGTTGTCTCCCAAGTGCAACATGGCCTCCCTTTTAGCCCTGACCCATTGGGTCAGGCAAACTGAACTTAGAGGTAACATACCTGAGAGAGAGCATCCGTATGGTGTGGAGGGAAACTTTGCTATGTTGGACTTGGAATGGCGGAAGCCATGGAGCTCAACCAAGATGAGCTCCGGTGTTTCACGAAAGTAGCCCTGACACAACCCAGGGGGCTGCCAACAAAGGTTCCGAGGGACGTAGTGTGGCTCCCATGGCTGTTCCCCCAGATCTAGTGATAAAGGGGCATCCCGGGCAGGCATTGGTCCCAGCCATCCGTCACAGTGCCCCTCTCTCAGCTGATGGGGAGTTGGCGTCCTCCTTTCCACGGCTCTGTCCTGCAAAGCACAAGAGCGGGAGGTGCTGCCCCGACACCCGTGTCCTCCGGGCATCCTCCACGGGCAACATCTCCAGCCATGGCCACAGCAGTTGCACTCAAAGCAACGCCGCTCCCCTCTGGAGCAATCCCTGTGGGACTGGAAACAGGATGGGAAGTCCTGCCCCAACGTCTGCCCAGCTGAGGGTGGCTGGTGGTTCCACCCCTCTGAAGCGCAGCCCTCCACTGTCTGCGAGCAGACGTGCTTACGCTCTGTTTGGTGGCCCCTTCTTTTTCCAGGGTCTCCTCTTGTTCTGGGGTGCACCAATGGTCTGGGTCCCCTTATGAAAAAAAGAGGGACCCTGTGCTGTCTGCACTCTTTGGACGCCCGTGAGACCAAAGTGCCAGCAGTAGAGGCAGGGCTTTTTTGCAGCAGATATGAAGCAGCTGCCTCTCTACACACTCCTCTGCCGCGCTGTCAGTCATCGCAGCTGCGTCTCTTGTTGGAGGTGCGGCCACGCAGAACGTGGAACCAATCAATACCGCGGTCCTTTTAGTCATTCCTCCCATATACTCTATGGCACAGGTGTAACTCACCTGTCCAACCGCATCAGTACGGCCGGGGCCCGTGCCTGGACGCGACACCCCTTCACCACATCTGCCAGGGGGACAAGGGTGGGAAGCCCAGTATCTCCCCCTGGATGCTAGATGGCAGTGGTTGCAGTGGTGCCTCGGACTCCCCCAGGGCTTCATGGGGGTTGGAGTTCTGTGCAGCTCTGTGGGGTTCTGCAGGCACCGCCAGGGGGTGCTGCAGCAGGAGCTGCTGGCCCCTTATGGGCATTGGTTTCGTCTTACCTGGAAGTGCAGGCGGATGGCGCCAATCAAGCACCTGGAGCACTTCCGGGTACCAAATAAAAGGGAGCCAGCGACCACCACTCATTGGCCAGAGTCGGGTGGAAGGAGGACAAAGCTGTGGAGGAGGAGTGGTGGTGGTGGAAGAAGAGAGTGTTTTGTGGTGTAGTTTCAGTGCTTGGGACTGTGTTGTGGCTGGAGGGATTACAGGGAAGACGTGCCCTCCAGCTGAAGAAAAATAAAAGTTTATTTATTTTTATACGTGCCTCCGAGTGAATCTGTGTCACGTTGGGCGCAATATAGTGCTTTTTCTTACACCACTAATATCATATTCCTCTTTATCACTTTCATTTAGCAATGAATTCCTGAATTATTACACTCCCAAGCCAATACTGTTGTCTAGACCATGTTGCCGCTAATTCAGGTATTTTTTAATGCTCTTTGCATTAAGAAAGAGAATTGCAACTTTTTTGGCTAAAGTTTCATTTGCTTGAGCTGGTCATTTCATCATGTCTCAGAGTTTCCCTCTACACCACCCAGTACAATTGTTTGTACTAAGCAAGCATTAAATGTAAATGACTTTGCCTTAACAACATACTATATGACTATTTATGAAAAAACAGCTGTTTAATAACTGTGGTTTAATCCAGCAATGCAAAAGAAATAACCTTATTTTTACATTTTTAACATATGGTTTTGTTTAGGCTAGGCAATGTGGTGTTGTGGTTTGTGTTTCAGATATTCTCCCATAAGTCAGTGGTTTCAGTCCCTGCCTCCTGTGTGTCCCTGAGCAAGTCACTTAACATAACTGTACTCCATTTGTTAATTATGTAAATAAACAATTATATTGCATCTTTATCTTCTAAAGTGCCTTGTTGAAGAGTGACTGTCAAATGTATAATAATAACATCCTGCTGTAATTGGCAGTTATTACTCACTTGGATGAAATTCTCTATGATGATATCAGATGTTTAGATAACACAAAACACAGCAATAATTAAGCAGTAAATAAGCAATAAACATCATGTGAAAGAAGATGTAGAATCTGCAAAAATAAATAAATGTATTACTTCCAGAAATTAGCATCACATTTTAGGACAAATAAAAAAAGTTAAATCAATTTAATATCCTAAGAAAAGTTGCTATGCAGAGTGTTTTAGTGTTTGTAAGGCATCAGTACCCCCACAGCACTAAGGCTGATGGGTAAATAAAATCCAAACGGAGACAGAGTTGGGCTCACAATGCTAATGCACCTATTTGGTGTTGCATAAATGGACAAGCATCCATCCATCCATCCATTATCCAACCCGCTGAATCCGAACACAGGGTCATGGGGGTCTGCTGGAGCCAATCCCAGCCAACACAGGGCACAAGGCAGGAACCAATCCCGGGCAGGGTGCCAACCCACCGCAGGACACACACAAACACACCCACACACCAAGCACACACTAAGGCCAGTTTAGAATCGCCAGTCCACCTAACCTGCATGTCTTTGGACTGTGGGAGGAAACCGGAGCGCCCGGAGGAAACCCACGCAGACACGGGGAGAACATACAAACTCCACGCAGGGAGGACCCGGGAAGTGAACCCAGGTCCCCAGGTCTCCCAACTGCGAGGCAGCAGCGCTAAATGGACAAGCATTGTGGTCCTATTCTTTTTTAAAAAAAAGAAAAGAAAACATGCACAAGGCTATAGCAGATCACATTTTTCTACGAACTTCTCTGTAATTTTAGAAAGTCAGTTATACCCCTATAAACCTATAATCCTTCAGAATTCAAAAATGGTAGTGGAAGAACTTACCTGATCTTGGTTCTCTGGAGAATACGGGAGGAGTCTTTATCCATTTTATAGACAATGAGAATACATTTGGCCAATTGCCCTGCATCTCCTGGGACAAGGAAGCTTAGGTGAATATAAAAACTACAAGGGTTACTGCAACAAGGTAGGCCAAGAAGGTGGACCTGTTCAATTAATAAAATATCTATGTGTAATATTTTTGACCATTTGTGATTTAAATTGCAGTTATTCTCTGCTTCAAATCTTACATGAAAAGAATCAGATTGTTGCTACATCTATTTTATTTTCAACAGCGCTATTACAGAATTACTCCAGTTATTGTCACAAAAGAACAATAAATATCAGGGAACAATAAAAAATCTTAGGGGAGTAATTACAAGAATGCAGTAGATTCAAAAAGTATTCAGACACCTAAACG
This sequence comes from Erpetoichthys calabaricus, assembly GCF_900747795.2. Lineage (NCBI taxonomy): Eukaryota > Metazoa > Chordata > Cladistia > Polypteriformes > Polypteridae > Erpetoichthys > Erpetoichthys calabaricus. Next base: position 199,103,596 of record NC_041397.2, read on the forward strand.
TTCTTCACTTTTTGCTATGTTTCAGCCTTGTGCTAAAATCACTTAGATTTTATTCAACAGACTTCAGCTTTCAAATGTCATGACAATAGGTCTGAATACTTGTGTCAATGTGTTATTTCAGGTTTTTATTTTTAGTCCATTTCAAAAAATCCTGTTTTAAATATTGTTATTCAGGGGTATTTAATGTTTTTTTTTAATTTAAACCCAACCATGTTCAGGAAAGGCAGATTTGGAAAATGGGTGGATGGTTGAATGCTTTTAGCACAAGAGGCCTGCATTCATCTTACTGTGTGTTCCAGCAGAGTACCTAAAATGGAAAATAAAATAAAATAAAATAGAAATACAATTCTCCTGCCAGGAAAAGTATATACTACTGATCTTAACAATGAGATCATAGTTAATGAATTACTGAAGAAAGGCTGTAAAACAAAATTTGTCACTAAAAAGGCTCAACCAACATACTGACTTGACAATATAACCTGAAAATCACTTTGTCTCAGGTCATGGTCATAGGGTTCTTGACAGGATATCCACGTTTCCTGGATTAAGGCATTAAAACTGACAATCGCCAATGTTGCCTACTGTATTTAAAAATTATTTCTGAGGTTGAACTTGTGACTAGAACACAAACATGTCTATTGACCTTCGCGCTCAAGTTTCGAAAGTTTACTTGGTGAGATGTCCAACAGGCAAGAGAATTCTCCCCTCTGTCAATGGTAGTTATCACTATGCAGTTGTTCAGTTTGGATCCCATGGTATCTTCAAGCTGAACAGGTAAAGCTGAAGACATGGCACCAGTTTTAAAGTAGCTTCTTTGTCATTTTGGTTGAGGTTACTGAATTCTGGCTCTGTGACGTATCATTTTTTCTCGTGTAACTTTCAGAAAACGTGACAAACAGTAGTGTTCCATATTTTTTCTCTTCAGCATTTTAAACTTTTAAGGTTACCCATGTGGAATGTATCATTACTTGCAAGGTTTTAGAAATCATAGCCATCTAATTATCTTTCTCACTGTGAGTTTCATTGGTCTTCATTTTTCCTTTCATGGTAAGAATGTTCTCTTGACTTGGGACCCAGGAATCATGCAATGTCAAGCAGCTTGTTTGAGATAATGAAGAACTTTGGACTTGATTGACTTAGGGTTCTGTATCTTTTAGGACACTCTGTAGTCTTTGAATATTCATGAATATTGACGTCTTTTTGAATCATAGTCATTGTTGTGCTTTTCAGAACAGAAAACACATTAGCCATTTCTTCTGGAAATAAGGCAATGGTGAACCTGATGTATCTGACATGCATATTAATATGAATTATAGTTAAACAGTAAATTATAACATAGTACTATTACTACTACTACTAATAAAAGTAATAATAACTTTTCATATGAAGATATCAAGCATGTCATCAAAGGTGTCTACAAATGCAACTACTACATACTGTATAATACTTCTTTCCAATTACTTGCCTACCAACAATGTACAAGATCCAGGTTACCTTTATATCCAAAAGTATCAACCATCTCCTTCCGGACAACAAAATCATGTCAACAGAACAAAAGAGCTGTGGAAGCTAAATACAAGGTTGTAGAGTTCAGCTCCTTGTCAATAAAGCTGTAACTGAGGAAGCTAAAAGAGGTAAATAAAACCCCAGTATCACTTAGATGGATTACAAGAAGGACTAGGACACCTTCTCACATAGCTGGAACTTTGCAGCACTTAAAATATATAAAACAGTCCAGTGGAGGAAGGCAGGATGAGAGCCAGAAATAGGGGACTGCAGCTGTTGGTGTCTCTGCCAGCTGAGAAGGCCTGATGGGGTAAACTAGGGAGATGATGATAGAGAGAGATACACTGGGCTGGCTGGAGATCGTAACCTGATGCCTGGATGATTTTACATTTAAAAATTTAATCATTAGTGTCTGTCCTCCACGTCAGCACAATACTCTTGGTATATTATGTACCCTCATTGCCTGACTCATCCTTGGTTCATGAGTATCAGTGATCTCAGGTTCAAGGACCTGATGGCAGCTGCAGTCAACCCAGACCATCACAGTGGTCTCCATGGATCAGACTTGTTTTTTTGGCAGAGCCCACAAATGTGCAATCGGATTGAGAGCAGGGCAATTTGGATGCCAAGTCAACACCATGAACTGTTTGTCATGCTCCACAAACCAGTCCTGAATATTATTTTGCAGTGTGGTAGGGCACATTAAAATATATTTCCCATGAAAGGCACATTATTATCTTTGCCATTAAAGGGTTTAGATGGTCTGCAAAAATCTTTAGGTAGGTATCATGTGTCAAAGTAATATCCAAAATAAATCCCAGCTTTTTTCCAGCAGAACATTGCCCAGAGCATCACACCGGCTCCACTGACTTGCCTTCTTCTCATAGTGCATCCTCCTGCCATCTCTTCCTCAGGTAAACAATGCACACTTACTCGGCCATCCACATGACCTAAAAGAAAATGAGATGCACCAGACCAGGACACCTTCTTCCACTGCTTCATAGCTCAATTCTGACGCTTACATGACCATTGTAGTTACTTTTATTGGTGTACAGAGGTCAGCATGGACACTCTGACCAATCTGGAGCTATGCAGTCCCATACACAGCAAGCTGTGATGCACTGTGTGGTCTGACACCTTTCTCTCATGACCAGCATTAAGTTTTTCAGAAATTTGTGATACAGTAGCTCTTCTGTGGAATCAGACCAGATGGGTTAGTCTTTGCTCCCCATGTGCATCAATGAGCCTTGGTGTTATAATATGTTTTATTATTAAGTTTAGTGTTACTGTTCTCTGTGCCCATTGTTATGGACTCATTCATACAGGCAGACCAAGTGTGGTACACAGGGGCACAGCATCTTCATTTAGAATTGCCGAGCCAAGCACAGGACTAGAGAGCCAAAGACAAATGGAGAATTGAATAGTCAGCCTAAAGACAGACTAGTATATTTCTGTCTTCTGTCAGCACACTATCCTTGTTGGGAGAATGAGAACTGTATGTAGGCATTGTGCTATTCCTGTATTTTTGAAGGTGGGGTTTGAGTCCTTTCCTGTCCTTGTTTGGATCTAGAGAAGAAGCCTGCTCATGGAGCAGCCAGAATATAAGGATGGACCTACGGTCAACACTTGGAAGCTGCCGGGCGGAAGATTATGTCTTCCGTCCGGTGAAAATCCTTTCAGCGTGGCAAACGAAAGATGGCAGACTGCGTTGATCAAGACACCCACATGCTTGATAGTCTGTCATAAGCTTCCCGTTTGTGATATCCGCGTGAAACCGTCAGTAAAGAGCTAAATTATCCTTTATGCTTCTCGTGTAATCTTGTAACCGTCATATTGCATGAGGGGTGGGGATAATACCTTTTTTATTTATAATTATTTAAATTCAGGTTAATTAAAATGCCGCAATTCAAAAGAACACATTTCCAGAGAGCTAATGCCTCTTAAGGAAACACTTGGGCATCCAAGTCCCTGTTGCTGGTTCATTGATTGTCACTCCCTAGATCACTTTTGGAAGGTACTAACCACTGCATACTGGGAACACCCAACAAGACATGCCATTTTGGAGATGCTCTGACCAAGTTGTCTAGCACAATTTGTTTTTTTGTGAAAGTTGCTCAAATCCTTACACTTGCCCATTTTTCCTGCTTTCAATACATCACCTTCAAGAACTGACTGTTTACTTGTTGGCACTCTCACCTGATCCCCTCTCCTCTTATTTCTCTGCAGCCCAGCCGAAGACCCAGACTCTTAAATACGTTACTATTGATCCACCCACTGCTGACATCACTTCTGGCCAACCCTGATGACATCATTTCCAGTACAAATAAATACCCTTCCTGCCACATCAATTCCTGTTCTGGTCACCCTGACTCCACCTCTTCCTCCTACCCACCATATTTATAAAGCAGTCTCAACTTGTTAGTCAGTTCAGTTGTGAACTCTGCTTCTGTAAAGACGTGTTTCTTTTCTTTGCTGATTTTGCTTTGCTATGTCACATTCAGACAGAACTACGTGGGTTTGGAAATATTTGTTTAATGTTAGTAGAGGCTTACATAAATATCCTGGCAAAAACAAGAAAAAGCAAAGACAAATACTGAATATGAACAATTTTATAAGATGCTTATATTTTTTGATCATTTCGGCTGAACAAAGTGCATATCTATGTGCAGATTTTCAATCCAGACTTAACTGGAATAAAGCAAACAAAAATACTGCACAAACGTGAGAGACAAAAATATATAGAATCTTTCTCGACTGCACAATTACTTTTCTACAGTCTCAATATAATGTTTTCTCATGGCATCTGCAGCACATTTTCTGAATGATGGAATGTCACATAGCCTTGTTGACATACCAGTGTCAATGAACAAAGTAACTCGGGCTTCTTTGAATTTTTGTGTTCAATTCAATTTGTTTCTCAAGCTGCTGTCCTCTTCAAACATGATTTAAAAATGTGCTTTCATGCATTATGCAGACTTGGACTTAAATTTGTACTCTTGGTGCATTTAAACCATTCATTCTATTTGCCCAGAAATAGTTCATAGACTAATTTGAGAAGACTCTTTAGGTGAAATTTACAGTTGGTGAGGTTTCCGCCCTTAATCTGTACTGCACCTAACTTGCTCCAAAACATTGTACATGTACAGTATATATGAGAGGCAACTCAAAAATTCACAGAATTGCTAAAAACACTTTTACTGTAAAACAGCACTTCCCTTGTAGTTGCTGTCAAAATAACGTCACTGATTAAAATAGCCTGTTCATGGAAAACAAACTCTTTATGAACAAGTCCATCAATGTTGAAAATGTGATCGTTATTGTCTCATGAAAATCAGACTTTGTGGTATGGAGAAACAAATCACTGTTCACATTTACAATTGTAGAATAAACGCCAGAGATATGCATTTGATCAAGATACCATTTGGTGGATTGATTACCAAAACTTGTAGGCATATGGTACAAAGTGGCATATTTGATAACTGTAGAGCACCTCAGTGCTACTGATGGATTCTGGAAATTTTTAGGCCCCTGAGATGAGTATGAGGGTAACACATCCATCAACACAATTTCTGTTTGTGCCTTTAGAATGGAAGAGAAGCAAAAAGAAGACATCTGACATTACCTGCACCTCTCCATAACTAGCCCTGCCTCTTCCACCTCACCTTTTACATAACCATTTTCCAGATTTTCTGAAATGAAAAAAAAAGTACAATTTTTATCTTAGCAATTTTTCTCTAGCATTGCACCAGGACTGCAATAAACCATCCCCACCTCCCCTCTTTCTTCTCACTCCGCTGCATCTATGTCTGTATGTATAAATCAAGAAAATGAACACAGTATGGGGCATGCCTTAATTGCAACAATATATTTAAATTTGTTAAACTGGCCACATTAATCACAAAAATTAACGTATTAACTTTCCCAGGCCTAATATATTGTAACAAGGAAGACTACTGAAGAGACACTAGTAATTGTTAAATGCTTTCTTCATTGTATAGATAGATAGATAGATAGATAGATAGATAGATAGATAGATAGATAGATAGATAGATAGATAGATAGATAGATAGATAGATAGATAGATAGATAGAAACTTTATTAATCCCAAGGGGAAATTCACATCAAATTGTATAAAATGTACAAATTGTAAGCCTTTCTGGATGCTAAATCACCATCCCAAACTCCCGTTGTATGGCCACAAGAGGTGCTGTCCGGTAGTACAGTACCAATTGTGTTGTCTCTCCTTTCAGATGCTCTTTGAAGTGGTTTCTAGGCAGCTGTTCTGGTCTCTTTTTATGTCACTCATTGGTCACAGCTCCGCCCCCCGCCTCAGTTGCAGCACAGATTTCACCTGTGCAGTTTTCTCGGAAGTCCAACATTTATGTCACAACACAAAAACAGCAAGTGATCCTCCAGCAGAGACAGTATGACATTTCAAATATTAAAGACAAAAAAGTATGATGAAAGAGAGAGAGAGTAAAAAAAGAGAGAAAGACAGAGGGAGGGGAAAAACATTTCAAAACATTATTCTGGCATTAAGATATTTTCACAATATCAGGCATCTTCGGCTGTAAATGTAAAACTAAGAAATCAATAAAAAAAAGCAACATGAAAATAAATAAAAAATAAAAACGGATTGGCAGGTTTAATTTTTCATCAGTTTGCAGATTTTAGGCTTTTTGTCAAGTTACCTGGAAACTTTGATGATTGTTCAGTAGAGATACTACCAATTCAGTAATTGTGTCAGGTACAGTTTGCTCTTTTTCATTACCAAATTACCTTTCCAACATTCTGTTCGGGTATGTAAATGCTAGTAAATCAGTATCAGTGTGTGAAAGAGTTTTATTTTCCTGTAAGGATTTTTCAGTACTAACTGACAAGTAGGTTGCTATCAACAAAATTCAAACACATGAGAAGTGCATCATGTGACACCATTGTGTTTGTTGTACAGTATGTGCTGCTACTTTGTACTGTTTTTGTCACGGGTGACAAAAAGTTGTTTACCATTACCATGTCTGTTGTCAGTCATGTGAAACATTATGCCGCCACACACTGTCTATATAAGGTGGAGACAAATAGCTTCTAATATTCTATCTTTGAAACCAATTTACTATTTTGACAACATCATTAATGTGGAAGCCTTTAGTTTTTAGGACTTTTTTTCCTTGTTTCCTTCAGCTTTGTTTTTGTGCACTGTGTATTGATTATCAGTTTTCCTTTCTTTCTCTTAATGTATTAACTTCTTGCCTGTCCCCCGACTAAGAAGTTTCCTGACCAATTCTTGTGCTTTTAAATCCAGGTCAATTCTTTCTAAAATGCCTAATTCCGTTGCTCATTCTGAGCAAGTTCATAACAGTTTGAACCAGTGAGCAATCATCTGATGAAAGAAACATCCTCTGAGGGGCTGTTTTGGCAGATACGGTGAGTGAGTGACTTCTAGTCAATACACTCAGAAACCAAATAGTACATGAAATATCAAAAGTTTTTTATGTGCTCAGAAAAAGGAATGGCGTGTTAAATGACTACACAGTGCCACCTTCCATCCATTATCCAACCCGCTATATCCTAACTACAGGGTAATGGGGGTCTGCTGGAGCCAATCCCAGCCAACACAGGGTGCAAGGCAGGAAACAAACCCCGGGCAGGGTGCCAGCCAACCGCAGGGCACACGCACACAGGACAATTTAGAATTGCCAATGCACCTAACCTGCATGTCTCTGGACTGTGGGAAACCCACTGACACACGGGGAGAACATGCAAACTCCATGCAGAGAGGCGAACCCAGGTCCCCAGGTCTCCCAACTGCGAGGCAGCAGCGCTACCCACTGCGCCACCCCAGTGCCACCTTATGTAGGACAATTTACACAGTTCAGTTTTTTTTTCCCAAAATGTTTTCCTTACTGACCATAAATAATCTATGATGGGAGAGTTACATTTGGCTGGTCTTAACTCTCCTAAGTATAATATGTTTGTTCTTCTTATTGTTCATCATTTAAAGTTCCAAAGTGTAATTTTTTTAATCATTTAAGGTTCTGTAACTTACATTATTCCTTTTGAGAATTTCATGTAATGTCCGTTGTGACACAATAGTTTATATAGACTAATGCTGACTAGAGAATGCTTGTAATAATTAACTTTTTTTTCCAAAGCATTGACTATAATGGTACAACAGCAAAATTAATTACAATTTTCTTTCTGTGATATCATGTCGCTTTTTCTTAATTTTGTACATACACAAACTGAAACAATTTGTAAGATATCCTTAACTTTCAAATACTTTCTCATAATAAAAACATGTTTCCCATACATATGCTCTACTTTCATCCATGTTGCAGATCATTTACACCATTTCAACAGGACCTTACATACAAATCCCCTCCTAGAGAACAGTTTATATCTTTTTCTCATTTAGAAAGCACCACCATTCCACAGAATTAACTGAAGACCACACAATCTGAACTCACACTGCTCTACAGGAGCAGACACTAAGTATCAAGATGGTTCACACATCACTCAGAACCGCATGGTGAATACAAAGAGTGTGTGTGTTTATTTCAATTCATTTCGAACATTGGATTGCATCAATGACAGAAGACAACAGAGTAACAGAGTAACCAAAGTGAAAGAGGAAAGGGATGAGGAAGAGGAAAGGGAAAATGAATGGCTATTTTGGATAAAATGCAAATGTATTTGACCATGGACTGACAAGGAGAGCAGCTGCTCCATGGCTTTGTCTATTGTGTCTAATTCTTACCTTCAGACAGGAGAACCAGTAATTTACTGCTATCTACTGTAAACAGGAAAAGTAGCCTACAGTAGCTACATTGATAGTACTGGATAGGACTGTACACGATGGCAGGACACTGGTACTGCAGTTATACACTTTAACCTCCTTAGCATTACATTAAAATAAAAAATATGTAAAAAGTGTTGCATTTTGTGGCTTGAAAAATTACATTTTTATTAAAGCTTATCTTTCTCCTTTAAAACATGCAAAACATTAAAAATACAATGTCAGAAGTGCATAAAGTATAATCTTTGTCTTCTTTCGGCTGCTCCCGTTATGGGTTGCCACAACGGATCATCTTCTTCCATATCTTTCTGTCCTCTGCATCTTGTTCTGTTACACCCATCACCTGCATGTCCTCTCTCACCACATCCATAAACCTCCTCTTAGGCCTTCCTCTTTTCCTCTTCCCTGGCAGCTCTATCCTTAGCATCCTTCTCCCAATATACTCAGCATCTCTCCTCTGCACATGTCCAAACCAACGCAATCTCACCTCTCTGACTTTGTCTCCCAACCGTCCAACTTGAGCTGACCCTCTAATGCACTCATTTCTAATCCTATAAATCCTCGTCACACCCTGTGCTAATCTTAGCATCTTTAACTCTGCCACCTCCAGCTCTGACTCCTGCTAAATGACAGAAATAATAATGATGATGATGAATAATAATAATATGAAATGAATAATAATAATAATGATGATGCTAATATAGTATATTGTCACGCTTGGGTCACAGAATTGCACAGAATCACAGGAGATTGTAGAGATAGGAACTTTATTCAAACATTTCAAACAAACATGTCTCTTTCCGAAGTAAAATGAGCTCAGTATGCAGTTAGTTCTTGTTTAAAAGAATAGGCAAACATCATAGGGGAGCACAATGGGAGCGGGACCCGCAACAGGAGCAGAAGATGTCTGGGGGAGAGCAATCAGCCAACAAGGACAGGTGCTGTTCAGGCTTTTAAGCATGCGTACCGCTCCGCGAGAAACATATCATGCGACAGAGCAGCCGCAAGAGAGCCCAGCAAATAACGGAGCAATGTGAAGGTAGTCTATCAGCGTTTTAAGAGGGTTTTTTTTAGGATGTTCCGTGTCTTCCTGCTCACAATATACTTTCAACATATGTCTTTTGTATGGTATATATTTGAACAGGAAAACTGCTAGGTTTACGGTCATTTACCCAACACTATTCAGCATAACGGTTCATCTCAAAAACAATTCTTTTGATCATGTCATCATCAAGAAATAACTTCAAGTAAGTACATGGATCTTGGTTGTCAACGTTCACTTTTATTCTTAGCTGCCCCACAAAATCAAAGCAAGGTGGTGCTGGTTTATTTGAAGCGGGATCAGAAGAACCCCAACCGCAAGCTCCACTTTCTGATCCATTGGAATCACTTTCTGTTTCACTGTGCATTTCAATTTCACTGCCTGAAGACAGATTCACTTCGTCATCACTGCTGATGTGTGGCTCCTCAACATCACTGTCCGCATCACTTTCAAGAGGGTGCAACACCTGGACTGCTGAAAAACATTTCTTTTAAGACTCTATTATGAGGCTAAGAGAAGACGTGTCTACACGATTACCCATGGTATGCTCAGGCCTGATGCTTCCGCAAGACAAACCTATACCAGTGCCTGAGTAACACACTGGACTAATGCTGTTAGCATTTTTACGGCCCAAGTAATCCTCGGGTCTAGCGCTTACATGTTGGATTTTCCATTTTATTGATTATTATTGCTTTTGATTTAAAATTTTGATTATCAGACTGTGTATTTGGGATTTGTTCCCTGTGGATTTCATTTTAGACAACTCCTTTAATGGCTTTCTTTGCTCTGTGGAGCTTTTCATGAATTTATTGGCGTTTTGCAAATAAATCTTATTTTTATAAAGATTCTTTTCATAGTCTATCTTTCTAAACCAAGGTTTTACCATTTATCCTACTCTTGGAAGTCACTTTTGGCACATTTAAGTTATTTTGAGGCTTAAATCTCTTTTGGAGCTGCAAGGTCTGAAGCAGGCCTGCGCAGTTAGGAGTTTAACCCATTTGCAGTAAGGCCTAATCCAGGTGGGCACAGGAGGCCTGTCCTGGCTTGTGAAGGCTTTTGGAGGCTTGCACCCTTTTTGCTTTCATGAAGGCTCCAGTTCATGATGTCAACTACACACTATTGGGATAAACGCAAAACACTGCAATCTCCTTTGCATCTTTAGTGTACAGTGTACAGCAGTCTGCTGTAAATGGTTGCAGACATATTCAAACATTCCTTCATTTTACACATGCATGTAGTCAATATAAATCACAAATAGGAGTGGAACCCAAATTTATTTTTCTAAAAACAATACATTATTATGCATACTTGGGCATGAAGATTAGGCTAATAGGCAAAACAAATATGGAATAAGATGCAGGAAACAGAGTTTTACAGGGAAAAAAGAAAAGAAAGGGAAAAAACTGGAAAGGAAAAAAAATGCTGAATCCTGTCTCCTGTTTGGGTCTGGCCATAGAACCTTATCTACATCAAAAGTGACATGCTCTCTGCCAAGACAGCAGAGGAAGTATTGTCTGGAGTGATATATTCACTCCTGGTATCTATCTATATCCTCCATTTCCTGGAGATGGGTTTTGTGTTTGTAGGGCTGGTGATCATACGCTGTCCACCTCCATTGTGAAAAAGGAAAAACCTTCACTTTAGTTTAGGAATGGTGAGTATGGCGGAAGCAAGAAAAATAGTGGGTTTCCAATGAATAAATTTCAGACCACAGCAGCTCAGTGAAAAGTTACATTATCCCAGATAATGATAATCCTGGAATGCTCTGGCCTATTCCCATGGTCTTCACAAATCAGTTTGTTGTGTAGGGTGTCAAGGAATGTGATGATGTGAGCCCAGCCACCCTTATGCTCAACCATGATTGACCACATAATCGGCCAGGGTGGTCTGGATTTCATCAGTGAATGTCAGTGTTCTCATTCTCCTCTCATCCTCCCATCTTCTCCTCTACCTCTCTTAGCAATATTTACCTCCACTGTTGTCCAAACCAAGAGAAGTAACCTGTTACAAATCTGAAGTGTTCATGCTCTGCTAAGTGAGGAAATTACCTGCTAAGTGTTTCACTCTTGAGATCTAGGTAAAGGCCAATGGGGGTGCCATTTTGAATGTCAGTGTTTTCCAAATTAAGGCAGAGGAGATTTCAATTTTGGTAATTGTGTCTAATGTAGAGAACTGTGTGGAGTGTTCTGCAAAATGTGCATTTTGAAATTGCAATCTGAGCAATAAGTTGAAAATGTGTTTGCAGTTCTGCAGACTTGGTTAAAAGATTTGGCCCATGAGTAAATGGTTTCAGTAATTGTGAGTCAAGTACCAATTTTTGAATGTTCAGGATCTGAAAAAAATTGCAAATCGCAGGCAATGCTCTCTCTGCTTGGATAGCAGGAGAAGTATTGTCTGGAGTGACAAATCCACCCCAGCATGCCACCTCATCTACATCTTCACAGGCCTTCTCCATTGCCTGGAAAAGGCCTATGCATCTGAACGGCTGGCAATTTTACACTTTCCACCTTCATAATGGGAAAAGTTCTTCAGCTGTGTTTAGGAATATCAAGTATGGTGGAAGATACAGCATGAAAAATCATGGATGGTCAATAAACCAATTTCAGACCAGAGCAGCCTCCTTCATACTCAAACCCTAGTTGGCCACATGATCAACTAAGGTAGCCCAGATTTCATCTGTGATGGTTCTTTGTCTTCTTCATTGTCTTTTTCTTCATGCTTGTTTTCCTCCTCCTATTTTCACACCTCTTCCTCTACCTGACAAAACAAAGGAGATTTCAGTTTTGGTTATTGTGTCTAATGTAGAGACCTTCATGTAGTGTTTTGCAAAATGTGCATTTTGAAATTGTAAACTGAGTGCTATGATGAAAATATAGTTGCCATTCTACAGACATGGCTCATAGATTTGGTACATGAGTAAGATGTTTCAGTGATTGTGCTGCAAGTACCGGTTTTTGTGTGTTCGTGATCAGAAAAACTAACAAAACTAAAAATAAAACAAAGATTTTCAAATGAGCAAAAATAAACAAAAAGAAATTGCCTTAAAGGCAATCCTATAGCAAACAAGCCAAAAGACGCAATCCTTAATTGAAATCCTCAAAACGAAACAAGAAGTCAGAAAAAGCAATAACAAAACAAGGAAGAGTAATATGAAAAGACTTCAGCTACAAACTTAAATGAACCACTGGATGGATGTCTTGCTTTGTTTTCCAGATAAAGGCAGAGGGAAGACTCTGTGGCGATGACATCAGGATGGTCCCACCTTCTTGGACCGCACCCACAAAACACATGGAATGGAGGAACATTTAAAAAAGACGGTATATAACTACAAAATTAATAGAAAAGACATAAAAAAAGAAAATGATCATTCAAAAATAACAAAAAATACATAAACAAGTTAATACATAACATAGGTGTTAACCTGCCTATCATAACACAAAGTTGTAATGATTCCTGCTTTAATATAATTTAATGTTCACTGTCCATCTTCTTGCTTGCTCATGCCATGGTTAATGTCACAGTCAACAAAAGCTGATCTTATCTCATTTGAAATGTTCTGTTTTCTTCTTCATCCTCTGCATCTTCCTTTCCGTATTCCCCTCTGTGTTCTTTCTTGTTCCAATATGATCGTAAATCATTGGGTTATGCGTATATAGAGATCAGAGTAGGCAATGTTTGTTGATTGTGCTTAATTAAAACAATAGCCATAGTTGTTCTGCATTGTTTTTTCACTTTGTACTTTGTGTACTGGAAATCTGAGTTTTGGTTTAGGGTGAAGAGTGTTTGCTTTTACAGTAATGCTCATATTTGCTATGGACGTTTAAGGTTTGTGCAGATGAGTGAGGGATTGTGTTTGAGGTTTTGAGAAAATGTGAAATGTTCAATAACGTGTACAAGCAATTGAGAAAAACTGTAATAAACTGTAATGGATGCATTACATTGAACTGTCAACACACACATGGCTTTCTTGGATTTTCAAGCTACACTCTATGTATCCATAGAGCTGGATCCGATACTTGGATGGATACAGAAAAATGCTAAGTCACTGCTCTAGCATACATTGCAGTGTTTTGGACTTCTAGATGTATTCTGTTCTAATCACAAAATGGCTTCTTCACATGATTAGAAAAGTGTGAACAATTTTGTGCTGTTATGTCTAAATGATGGCACCTGTGTGCTAGTGTTATGATTGTAGAAGTGCATAAATGGCAAAGGGGTGAAGCCTCCAAAATTGAGCCAAAAGAAGACTGACGTCTTTACCACCCTGTCCTAAAAAGGCAACACTTGAAGGCAGCCTAAACTCTCACTCTATGGGATGGCTTTGTCCTACATCAGGCATTCTGGGGCTTTGTCAGGGAGAAAGTATTGCTATAGATAACCAATTTGAGTGGCACATGTACAGATAAACCTCAAGTTCAAAATCTTTTTAGGTTCTTTGTACTTGCCTTCCCAGTTTTTGATCTCCAGCTCTCAGTGTTGACTTCTGATTTTTCATTTCATTTACAAATTGTTCAAAACACAGGATTGACTCTCAGTTCTGACCTTGGCTTGCTTTTTGACTATGTGTTTCTCCCAGTCCTTTACATAAAAATATTACTGTCTCCCTGCGGTGTAGTACAGCTATCTGTGTTTAACTTTTGTGGCCTGTGTTTTCCATTTGATGTCATAGTGCATCATAACTTCAAATAGAAGGAGAAATGTATTTTGTGAAGGATGATATGTTTAGAATTTTGCAAAAAGAGTGAATAAATCCTTCAAAGTGTATCTAACTAGGAAAACATTGTTTAAGGTTTAGCTAAATGAGTGACTGATTTGAAAACTGACTTTTGGACTTTGACAGTTTTGTTCTGAGAATCAAGTTTATTGTATTAGCGGTTCAGAAAATTAATATTATAATTATATATAATACTATATAATAATAATATAATATTATATAATTATATATAATATATTATAATATATTATATATAATTATAATATTGACAAGGAGCTGCATCCACTATCAGGAAGAATTTCTTTATTAAAGGAGGCTATTTAATAAATTCTCAGTGTTAATAAGATGGCTGCAAGAGGGTTAACTTTTATACTGCACATCATTTTTGTTTTTCATATAATTCATACATTTTATTTGATTTATTTTTTCAATAGTCTGTTTCAACTATTGATGTATGTAAGTTCTTCAAGACTGCTGTCTTATCTTATTGCAAAGCTTCTGTTGAAATAAGACAGACACAGATGCAGTAGTTCCTTGGTTGAAGACAATTATACAATGAAAATAAAAAACCACTACAGAATGCTAATGCCAATAAAAACAAACTTGTAATGTGTGAATAGACTGAATAAAAATTAAACAACATGACATTAACATTTTTCATTTGTACAGAATATATATTCCTGTGTATGAAGAATAAAATTCAACAAGGAAGAAGTAGGTTAGGGGTTGATAAAATGTTCTCATCTTGGAATTTGGTTATGTTGCAGCCCTTAGTAACTAGTATGTTCAATCTCATTTTAATTGAAGATGTCATTGATCTTGATGGCATTAATCTTTGTATGCCGACATCACACAATCTGGAGCCATGGACATTTGTAAAGACTGCCTAGAATTTCTTTCCTTGTAGAGTCTCATGTATATTTGTTACCTTTTAGTCCTCTTGCTCGTGTTTATACAGACTCCTGCGCAGTTACTTCCAAATGATCCAAATTATGTTACATTTCACTGAATTAAAAATGAATACTTAATAATGATTGTCTTCAAATTAGAAAGTAAACAATATATGTTATTTAAAGTGCATCACAAACTGATAATTGAAAGATACTGTTGTATATGTTTTGAATGTTTGAGGTTCATTGGTTAGTGCCCATGTCTCCCAAATCTAGTGATCTGGGATCAAATCCTGCAACCAGTCATTGTCTGTATAAAGTGTGCATATTCTTCTTGTGTGTGTGCGTGTGTGTGTGTGCGTGTGTGTGTGTGTGTGTGGGGGGGTTTAACCTTAGATGCTAGTTTATTTTATAGTTTACTTCCTTCCAACTAATAAATTTCTGTCTAGCAGCAGAAAGCCCACTTTTCTAAATTAGTGGTTGATCAAACTATTTTTAGACCCATATTGGCACTTTTTACATTGTTACATATTTAATCTTAAAGTGAAAATGGGTTTGTTTAAAATGAATGAATACATTTTTATTTTGGTCCAAGGCTGTTGAATTTGGTCTGCTAAAATATTTCTCCAAAGACTTAGGTTTGATTCCCGGCCCAGTCACTCCAGCAACACAAAACAAGCATGCTTTGTTAGACGGCACATTTGCCTGTTGTGAGACTGTGTGTGTGTTGGTGTGTGAATATACCTTGTAGAGTTTATCAATCCTTCTACTTGATGCCGCTAAGGCAGACACTGACAACCAATGATTCTGTAATTAAACAAAAATGAATTCAGGGATATTTAGGGCCTTTGCCAGCACTATTCATCAACTAATACATTGAATTAATCTCTTATAAATAAAGAAAATATTGCAGTGACCTTCGGTTTGAGTAGAGGAAGAAAAGTACTTTTGACTTTCTACTTAAGAAGTCCGTTTCGTCTTTTACTCTCAGTCCTATTGGCCACCTTACCGTCTTTTCTCTTTTAACCCTTTCCATTCTTTGCCTATAGTGCCTACACCATCAATTCAGGGATATTTAGGTCTTCTATTGCACTTTTACCAATGCAATGAATAAATATTATAAAATAAGAAAATATTATAGCGACCTTCAGTTTGAGTAAAGGAAGAAAAGAGGGGCAGTGGTCAATAGAGGACACTTACAGTGTCTTTTCCTGCAAGTCTCATTGGTTACCTGGAATCCAGGGTACTCTGCCTACACACAATTCCTCTTAGTGCCCGTTCTTCTCTGTACTGCAAAGTACCAAATATGAATACCATGTCATTCACATACAAGGCACGGCATAGCCAAGACACTTAAATTTTTTTCTCTATTTTCTTGTGACATTTTGGTCTTCTGAAGTGACAGATGTCTATTGTAATCATCCCAGAAAATAACAAATTACAGTATGTACAGTATTAAATAAATAGCAGGCCATATAGTGTGGAACTGTGCATAAGCTAGTCATTCTTCATTATATTATTATTTTAGTCTTGTTTTTTTCCACTATAATTCTAAATATTCTTGAATAATAAAATGAAGAACATTATTGTAAAATTTACCATACACAGGAGGCCAGTAAACAAATACGAATTATGTGGCAGCCAGACTGCAAAGACAGTGACTACAGAGCAAGTGACCGTTTGACTATGTTAAAATAGTTCATGTAATTTTCATGTTCTACTTGTTAATTTCCATTTAGCTGCAGTGTTTTTATACATTTTGATGCACCAAGTAGTAGGAGTGAGGTCTGAGTGAAAGTGGTCTGTGATATTAGCATGGCTATGCATGCATGTTTAGCACATTTATGACGAGATATAGACATTGGGATCAACATAAAAAGGTAACAACAAGACCTGGTATAATGAATTTGGAATGCTTGCACATTTGTGAAGCACACCAAGAACATCTCCAAAAACTATTCACCATTCATATAAAAACAGAATGAGATTGAGGCATGTCCCAAAAATGACAACAGGCAAATGGGCCAGTAAATAAAAAAGACAAAGAGATCTGACAAGGAGGAGTAGAAAAAAGGATAGCCAAGGTTGTAACCAGGAAGTCAAAATAACTGTGAAACCAAAACTAAAACAGCTATAATATATACAGATGGTAATGTTAATTTTTGAACATACATAAAAATAAATATACATATCTAAACAATGTACACAGCCTGTTCCTCAATTGTTTGAGCTTTTGAATTCAAGACAGCACCAGTGAATAAGTAGAAGAATGTTATTCCATTTGAATGTTTTCTTGTTTATGCACTACTCTAACTTTCAAGAAGCATTTATTTAACCATATTTTAACACTTTGTGAACAAACAACTGGATAACCTGACACATGGATTATGCAACATGAGTAATAAGAAATTTGTTCAAGGATGTTTTTTGATACTGTTTGCTGTTGTCCAGTGCTGGTCTCTGTAGATGTCCATTGTAACAGAGACTTCAGCTCCACTCTCAAAGAAAATACGAGATTAAGTTTCTTTCTTGGCCATCACAGCAAAACAGGTAAGTAACATAAGAAAGCAGTTTTGGATAGTGTGTTTGTTTAATATTAATCAATGCTGACTAATTTTATTTCATACAGATTTACATGTGTCCTCCCTTCAAAAATAAATATAACAAAAGGCTGAACACAGAAACAGAACTGCACTTAAAGTTAATTTTTGGCCTGAAGTCGCATTTAAATTCAGTTATTTTACAACTGTTTTGTCAGAATTCATATGTAACTGTATCATTTTATAAATTAAAAGTACATAAAAAATCAAAGACACTATAAAAACTATATCCAATTACATTTTAGAACTCCCATGTGCAATATTGGGGGGAAAGATCTGAAATACCCAGGGCGTGATGACATAACATGTGTAAGGGATGCGCCAGTAATGGAAGGATGGGGGAAAGGCAGCTTAGCAAAGACACTGCTTCCCCCAGGACAATAGATGGCAGCTTCCCTGCAGCAGTGCCCCGAATGTCCACAGGGCACTATGGGACTTGGAGTTGGGCTACACAGCCCTGCTGGGTACCGTGGGTGCCGCCAGGAGACGCTGCAGGGAGACTGGGGAGTCCCTACTGTTTACATTGCCCGGAAGTACTGAAAAGTCACGGGGACGGAAGCACAGAAGTACTTCTGGGCTGAAGAAATTACAAGTTCTCCATTTGACCCGGAAGTGCTGACGAGTCACGTGATGGAAGGACAGAAGCACTTCCAGGTCAACGACTATATAAAGGACTGCTGGAGACCCAGTAAGCGAACCGGAGTCAGGAGGAGTGTGACAGACCTTGCTGGGAGGTGCGGAGGAGAGGTTTCAGTATATAATTATTGATTTACTGGTTATTTAATTGCCTGTTTATTGTGGATGGGGTGCTTGGAGGCACTGTTTAAAAGAAGAAAATAATTAAACAACTTCTTGGTGCTTTTAACTCGTGTTGTCAGTGTCTGTGTGTTGGGTTTATTGCTGGTATAGCGCCATCTAGTGTTACACAAGCCAGATGAATTTCTAGTCACATGACCGGCAACCAACAACATGGCAACAGTCACACAATAATTGAAACAAAATCACTAGAATAAAGGTAAAAATGAAAAATGTGTATCTTCTCAGATAGACTTTGAGAAACTTTTTTTATGAATAAGGAGCAGCAGAATGAGACATCATTATTATTGTAACATGCCAAGTTTGTAAACTAAAGTTTATCCTAAATCTTTTTTCTAGCCCAAAACATTAATGAAAATTCAAAGTTATTAGTCAGAAGAAGTCAGATACAACAGGAATAATAGTCAAAGTACTTCCATGATCACACAGAGTTTATCTAAATATTGGATAATGCGTAAAAAAATGGGTCGACCTTTGTACTATCACCTTTGATGACATAATAAGCAGCGCAACAACAACAGCAGCAATATTTAGTTATATAGCACATTTTCATATAAATAATGCAGCTCAAGCGCACACCCAAGTGTCTCGGGGTAAGGTCTCCTTGGAAACAGTGATGCAAATGGAGGTATGGCTTCGCAAAAAGATGCAAAAATATTTCAACTTTTAGTGGATGCATTCTAGTGAAAAATGTACATCATATTTGAATTCCTTGGAGTAAAAAAAAAAACCTAACTAGACGCATACTTTGTTATAAAAAGTCAGAAATTATTATAAAAAAAAAATTAAAGAAATTAGTCAATTACAGCAAAAACCTAACAATAATGTAAAGCTGGATTTCCCAATTATTGTATAACTAAGTTTGTTCGGATTAAGTAATGTGTCATATCCAGGGGGGAAAATCTGTAAGAAAAATGAGGGAAGGAAAAACAACTCCAAGCAATCCTGGTTTTAAATTAGTTAATTCGGTTCTTTATTCTTTCATCTAATGGTGTGAGAAAGGCACAACACAGAGATTCTGTCATTGCATTTCATGTAAAATGGATGGCGAGAAAACTCTCACCCCAGTAAATTCAAAATGTGATAAACTGTGCTAATTGTGAAAGCACATTGTATTTTAGGATGTTTTAGAAACAAATGCATTCTTTTAGAAAGTTACATAACTGGAATTTTGGCACAGTGAAGCAAAAAGCTATGGATAGAGGCCATTTTGTTGGCCTAACATCAAAAAAGTTGAAGCATGGGTAAATAAGTGCCTTGTGTGTGCCAAAGTAATTGAACTCCCTCTAGTACAGCACCAGCAGCTCAAGGGAAGTGGCTTGAACACCCTTGGCAGTAAGTGCATTCTTTTTTTTAATGTTAACATAACTTCTTATTGGTTGCTTAAATTTAGCTTATTCATGCACATGAAATTAAGCTAAAATCATACACTATTACTTATCCACTTTAGAAATAATAAGATCATTTCATTTGTTTATTTTAAAATATATGGTCATTTCCAAGTTCAGGTATTCCCTTTTAGGGTCTGAGGAGTTGAAGCTATCATGGCAAAATTCAGCTCCAGCTGTGCTGCCAGCCCACTTCAAGGCACACACCTACAGTTGACCAAACTAGGTTGAGTTGTGACTCTAAATTGGCTCTGTTTATGTGAACATGGAACTGTACATAACTCACCCCCTGTGATTGATGGCTGATGCTCTTCTCTCAATAATCCCAAATGGAAATGAGCAGATTGAAAAAATAAGTGGGTGCAACCTAAAATGTATGCCTCTGGGATGTGGGAGAAAAAGAATACCACAGGGAAAACTCACATGGATAAGAACTGTGCCTGGAGTTGAACCTGGGTCTATTGACCTGTCTGACAGCAGCACAAGTCATAGTGCCACCGATTCCTTCTTGTATCTGTGTTTACAAAATATGCTGTAAATATTAAAAAGTTCTTACTTAGTCTTGTATCTTATGTGTCACTTCAATTGATGTAATTGCTCAGAGTCTTACATAATGATGCAAAGCAACCTTCTAATAATAGCAGTAGAGACGACAAATACTGTGTAACAAATACGCCAGCACAACTACCCTATATCCAACATATTGCCTTTCTTATGCAGTAAGTAAACTTTGAGCCAATAGCCAATGGGAAGCTTGGAGGTGTGTGAGGTCCATGTGCCTCAACATGGAGAACAATATAAAGGCCCTAATGAATAATCTGTATACCCCTTTGTGTGGCTGTAGCAGTGCTCATTAGGAAGTCTGACGTTAAGTCAACATCAGCTGACCAAGCGCCTGCAGCTCCGATTACTGCTGCTTTGTATTATGTAACAAGTTCTTTGCCTGTGAATACATTCAGAAATTCAAGTCTATTGTTTATCAAACATGACCACACTGGGATTTTAAAGATAAAGGCTCGATGAAATAATAACTGAAAATGACCTTTACTACTCAAAGCCTATCCTGTTAACACTTGGAATCTTGAAAATTTCAAAATAAAGTCAACCAAAGGATAAAATAATGCTCAATTAGTCTGGTATCTGTTCAGCTTGGGAAAGTTTTATCTCTTTGAGGGTAATGGGTCAGTTCCAACACTTTCAGGGGGGAAAAAGTGTGTTTCAGGTTTTTGCAATGATTGTGTTACAGATTTTCTCATAATTATTTCCTTACTGGACCTCAAATTACTGCACATCAGGAATTTGCAAGTAATTAACTTTACTACTGATATATGTGATCAGACTGATTCGGTGGAGGTGGTTGGGGGCTTGGTGGGATTTGAATTTTTGCAAAGTTATTGTATACTGCACTAGAATATATTTTGTAAATGACTGAGCTCCTTTTTCTGAGAATTAAATTGAAAGTTAACTTTTACATCATTATCTCAGAGTAATTCTTTGACATTTTTTGGAATACTCTGAAGATGATGTGTGTTTTTATCAGTACTACTACAGGCACACTCCAGAATCTTGGGGAAAGCCATACCAGAAGGTTGGAGGTTTTTACAGCTGTGAAGGGGTGGTGGGGGATAACTACGTATTAATGCCTATGGCTTTGGAATGGGATGTCCAACAAGATTAATATAGGTGACCACAAACCTTTCGCCAAATCTGTCTGAATTAGCATAATCAGCAGCTCGATGGACAACCTGTTTTTGTCAGCTGTTTGAAGAGGTAAGCCTCTTCTTCACCTATAGTATGGATCTGACTCTGTGTAAAACTGGACTTACAGCTGGGAAGGAAGAGAATCTCTCCTAAATTTGTGTTTCCACAAATTCGTTACTTCTGAGAAGGACTACAGAAGTAGTTAATGTTGTTTTGCTGGTTATTGGGGGGTATTGTGCTGTGATCATGGAAGACCTGAACTTATCAGGGCAACATTTGATGTAGTTGGAACCAGTGGCAATACAGGGCAGTTTTCCATTAAAGGGCCCAAATTCTCATACTTACACAGGCAAATCATATAGTGATATTTTTACTATTTAAATAAATAATCTGTGCTTAGTACCTGTTCTCTTTTTGCATATCTTACAATGTCACTAAACTATTTTTCAATAACTAAGTCCAGGCAGCAAACCTACATAACATGTTTATTGTTGCAGCAGAACTTAAATTCACAAAGCTGTGTCTCACTGTTCCTCCGCAAAAAGAAGACAAACGAGCAAATTATCAGACTGGATCAGGGAGCATTCCTGAGAGATAATCAGCACAGAATCATTTTAATTTCATTACAATAAATAAATTTACTTTTAGAATTGTCATTTTTGTAGCAGTCTCAAACTGAGAACATTTTTGCCATTAGAAAAGAGTTTACATTATTAATCTGTAAAAACACCATGCTTTTTATTATTATTATTATTATTATTATTATTATTATTACCACGCTTATTTTAACTTCACCTGTTTGTTGTCTGGTACAAATCTTGTAATCGATATTTAACCCACTTCCTATTGTTCAAATGACTTGAAATTTTGCACACTTACACACTTCCAATGACAATACATGAATCAATAATCAGTTTCACTAATTGATCAATTCATCCATGTTTATTTAAGAAATGAAATTTTCATATGAAGAATAATTCAATATTTCACCAATAGATGGCACTAGTAACAGAGAGAAATATTAAAGGAAGTGTTAAAATATTGATTACTAAATTATACTAAAACAAACCCAAGACTAAAAAGTTGAAAATAATATATATATATATAAAAATACTTTTTAAAAACCACGCTTATATTAAGTTAAAAAGTGTACTAAAAAGTAAAAAATAAGTCTCTCATACATCACATGTAAAATAAAAGCGTGGGTGCTTTTCATCAATCAACATTCAAAAAACACTTATTAAAATCTTAGCAAAAGCACCCACCTTTTATTTTACGAGTGATGTATGAGAGACTTATTTTTTACTTTTTAGTATAGTTTTTAACTTAATATAAGCGTGGTTTTTAAAAAGTATTTTTATATATATATATATATTTCTACAACACACCTGTCTCAATTGGGGAATTTGTTCTGTGATGTTGTGGTGAAGGTTGTGGGAGCTGTAGCCTATCTCTGCAACATCTGGAGTAAGAGAGGAACCTATCCTGGATGGGTTTTTATTACTTACTAAAATACAGTAAATACATGCATTAAAGGGAAAAATACCAGCTCCCTTAATATAACTGTTTTAAAAAAGCTAAGTGCTTAGCTTCACCTGTCAGGTCACAGCAATGAGAGTTATGCATTTATGTAGCACCTTTCATCAGACATCAAAGAATTCAATGTACCTTGTTGATTCACTCCATCACAGTAAATGAAACAAAGAGTCTGAGCCTGGTCTATCACAAAACAGCTCCTTAAAACAAGATGCTCACATTCATAATTATTTAAGCTTTGCTTATAACATTAACAGATGCATAGAACAAAAACTCATACAAAATGCTTTTCTCTTTAATCATGGAAGTTCAAGAAAATGGTCCCATTTTAGCAGATTACACCTGGTAATCTTCTTAAGTGAATGAATGACCTATTTGGTAATGTAAAACCCTTCAACCAGAATTGTTCAGACAAGGAATTCTTTAGAAGTCTTGTGACAGTGTTAACATGAAAATGGTCCTGTGTTGTTTAAATTTGATACATGTTACACAAAACCTTTTTTTCTTTCAAATGAAAACCTTATTCAGAGTGCAGATACATTTGAGAAACTTCTTTTTCAGGTCATTTAATTTGTCCCTCTAAATGTTTAAAAGTTAGAAATAGAACTATAATAAAAAAATGTATTTTAATATTGAGCTATTACTAATCTATATTAGTCCACAAGGAGAAAAGAGAATGAATTATGAGTCATTTAACAAGTGCCTACAAATATCAAGAAACAAACATGAAGAAGAATTTATTAAAGAGAACTACAGTATGTTTTTATATGTTTTAGCATTCCATCAATACTTGCATTCGTTTTTGAATGTGCTTTATTCAGAGCTGTGAGAAGTGCAGAGCCAAACCTGACAGCATTAATGGTAAAGCTAGGACTCAGTTTGTATGAAAGTTCAGCCAGTGACAGTGGGTGCTTATATACAGTATAACAATGGGTTACTTGACTCTTGGTGCAGAGTTTGTAAGATTTATAAAATTGTAAAAATAGCTTTCTATGGTATTGTTTTATACTGTGTTTTCTCATAAAAACTCTATCCTCAAAATGTATGTCATAATTGTGTCAGGATTATTATTTTTTCTTGAATTGTAGCGTACATTTTTATCACTGGCTTTACTTTTTCACTCAGTTTTCAAAATGGTGGCCATAATGTGTATGGCAACAATGCTGGAAGCTACCACATGATTGTTGCCGTTGTGACACGTTACATCATTAGTCTATGAGGTAGCAACATGTTTAGTGTTCAATTTTACAAATAAAACTCTAAAATACAGAATTTTTGGTTGTTGTTTAGTTAAGTAGTGGAATGAACATTAGATAGTCAGGACTATTATAAAGGAATATTATAAAGGAATATAATACTATACTATTATAAAGGAATATAACAGTTAAGGCAAAAGGTTCTTTCAGTATTTTAGTAGTAAAAGAACAATCTAGGAGGAGGTGAAGTGCACCAGGAATAGTAAAGGAGGATTAAAAATACAGACAGTGAAATGACAGATGCTCTGAACTTGCATTTTTCTGAGGTATTCACACGTGAGGAAGTAAATAACCTTCCAGCAGTAAAAGTGATGACTAAGAAGGTACTGGTTGATTTGAAAATTGTAGGGGGGAGAGTACTGCTTAGATTAAATTGACTGAAATCAAACAAATCACCAGGACCAGATAATATTTATCCTTGAGATCTTAAAGAAGTTAGCAAGTACATATATAAACCCTTGTTACATGTTTTTAGGGAGTCACTGTGCAATGGGGAAATTTCCGAAGGACTGGAAAATAGCAAATGTAACCCCTTTATATTAAAAGGTGACTGGGCAGATCCAAGCAACTACAGGCCAGTAAGCTTACTGTACATCACAGGTAAATTAATGGAAGGAATTATTAAGGATAAGGCAAGGACAGGGGTTTTACTGAACATTCAGCATGGCTTCAGAAGAGGGAGGTCATGTTTCATCAACATGCTGGAATTCTATGAGGAAGCAACAAAAGGATATGATCAAAGTGGAGCATATGGTATTATTTATCTTGACTCAGCAAGTATTTTATAAGGTGCCACATGAGCTGTTGGGCATCAAACTAAAGGAATTGAAAGTTCAGGGCGATGTTTGTAAATAGGTGCAAAATTAGCTCAAACACAGGAAGCAGAAGGTTATGGTGCGAGGAACCCTGTCACATTTGTCTACTGCTATTTTTAATATATATAAATGATTTGGATAGGAATATAATTAACAAGTTATTTAAGTTTGCAGATGATACTAAGCTAGGTGGATTGGCAAATAGTCTAGAATCCATTGAGTCTTCACAGAAGGACTTGGGCAGCATACAGACTGGGGCAGATTTGTGGCAGATGAAATTTAATGTAAGTAATTGTAAAGTATTACATGTAGAAAGTAAAAATGTTAGGTTTGAATACACAATGGGATGTCTGAAAATCTAAAGTACACCTTATGAGAAGGATTTAGGAGTCATTGGGGACTTGACACTATCAATGGCCAGATAGTGTTCAGAAACCATTAAGAAGGCTGACAGAATGTTAGGTTATATAGCATTATGGGTAGAGTATAGTCCAAGAAGGTTATGCTCAGGCTTTATAACACACTGATGAGTCCTCATCTGGAGTACTGTGTACAGTTTTAGTCTCCATGCTACAAAAATGACATAGCAGCACAGAAAAACATCAGAAGAACAGTTACTAGGCTGATTGCCATGTACAAGAAAACAGCTATCCTTCTGGAAGTAACCATCAGAAGATAGGCAAACTGCGGTCATAAAGGGAGGGACATGGTCAACAACAATACTCAGGTAAGCTGTGGCATTTAAATGATGCTCAAGTGGTACTAAGAGACCCCAAATTTGCCAAGAAAATAACTGCCACACTATTACACCACCAGCAGCAGCCTGAACTGTTGATACAAGGCAGGATGAATCCATGTTTTCATGTGTTGACAACAAATTCTCACCCTACCTTCCAAATGTCACAACAAAAATCAAGACACATCAGAGTAGGCAACGTTTTTCTAATTTTCTGTTGTCCAGTTTTGGTGTGCCTGTGTGAATTGTAGCCTCAGTTGCCCAGCTGCTTCAAGGTTCGACATGTTGTGCATTCAGTGATGCTCTTCTGCATACCTTGGTTGTGACGATTAGTTATTTGAGTTACTGTTGCCTTTCTATTAGTTCAGACCATTCTGGCCATTCTCCTCTGACCTCTGGCATCAACATGGCATTTTCACCCAGAGAACTGCCCCTCACTTGATATTTTCCCTTTTTTGGACTAATCTCTGTAAACCCTAGAGATTGTTATGAGTGAAAATCCCTGTAGATCAGTAGTTTCTGAAATACTCAGACCAGTCTGTCTAGCACCAAAAACCATGCCGTGTTTAAAGTCACTTAAATCACCTTTCTTCCACATTTTGGTGCTCAATTTGAACTTCAGCAGGTTGTCTTAACGTTGTCTGCGTAACGTGTAGCGAATTCTTTTATCTCAATGGCATCCCTAGTGGAATTACTAGTATTTATCAAAATAGTTATCTGCCTTTACTATCCAGTCACCCTAGTTGTCCAAGACCTGGAACATCATAACTAAAAAATGGGACGTGCTGGACGAAAACAGTTTTCAGATTTGGAGTCAGCAAATGAAGAGTTTTAAAGTAAAAGTCAAAGACTCCCAGTAGCAAAATGCTTGTTGACCAGTGTTGACCAGTTGACCAGTGTTGTCCCTGCAGCACAACATACATAATAACATGGATCTCTGACATATAATCATCACAACTGAGAGAGAATTTTGTTTGTTATATAAAAATAAAACCAACCGAAGGCACTGCCAGTATGGCCCACCCACTATTTAAGATGGTCAATAAGAATTCTACAATCAGTAGTATTAAATGCTGCACTCAAGACTAATAGAACAAGAACTGAAAGACATTATTTGTCATAAGTCATTAACACTTGAACCAAAGCAGTTTCTGTACTAAACCTGATACTTATCCAGAGCTGAATTTGTATTTAAGTAGTCATTGACAGTTAGCGTCACTTCAGAGATTTTCTGATCCAGGCTCAAAATAAGTTTATTCTGAAAAGCAATAAAACAAAAAAGACTAAAAAGTTGTCCAAAATGAATAAATAGGAGTATGATTAAAAAATAAAACTAAAAAGATCACTGTTCAAGAAAAAAAAACAGATAATTCCAACACAGAGGTATACTGGAAACTACAGTAAGAGATCAATAAAAGCATTTGAAACATCAACACAGAAACCGAAATAAAAATTGCTAGAGAAGCCAAACAATTTTTTCAGCACTAGTACCAGTAAAATGACAATAAAAAAGAATTTAAGAAACAAATGGAGAAATCATTGAAAATGAGAAAGAAATAGCAAATGAACTGAAAAAATATTTCACCCAAGTATTTATAAAGGAAGAAACAAGTGCAATGTCTCATGTAGAAGTAAAAACAAACTCTGAGTTCATAGATATTAAAATAGAAGAGGCAGATGTTTTTCAAGCCCACAATATGTTGAAGACTAAAAAAAACCCCAGATCTGTTGGGATTTTACCAAATGAAATGAAAGACATCATCTATAAACCTTTATTAGGCATATTTTAGCAGTCAGTTCAGAAAGGAGAAATATCTGAGGACTGGAAAGTTGCAAATGTGACTCCATTATTCAAGAAGAGAGACTAAATGGATCCTAGTAATTATAGAACAAATAGTCTTACTTCTGTTCCATGTAAAATTATGGAAACTACAATAAGAAATAAATTAGAAAGTTACCTAAACAAAAATAAGATTCTAAGTATGAGCCAGCATGGGTTTATATGGGGAAGGTCGTGCCAAACCATTCTTGTAGATTTTTTTGAAGAAGCAACCAGAATTGTTGACAAAAAGAAAGCATACAACATACAGTAATTTACCTAGACATTCAAAAAGCATTTGATACAGTCCCCACCAAAGATTAATTCTGAAACTAAAAGCTGTAAACATCAGAGGTAACCTACAAAAGTAGATCTCTAGTTGGTTAACTGAAAGAAGACAAAGAGTATAGATAAGAGGACAATTCTCCGCACGGAGCAAAGTCATCAGTGGAGTCCTTCAGGCGTCTGTCCTTGGACAATAACATATAGGAGTAATGTGAGAGTACATTTTTCCAGTGTTGGTGTGCAGGTGAGGTTCTGGTAATGGATGCTACAAAGATAATCTCTAGTTCCAAGTCTTTCTGGAAACATGTTCAAAAAATAAATGGATGAACTATGTTCAGAGATAAATATACAGATCTCAGCCAGTGTAAAAATTTGTGGTGTTAATTTGCCACGAATTTAAATACTCCATATTAAAGATTTATTATCTTCACAACTAACTTTAATGCAGTCATTTTTCTCTTCCTAAATTCTTTATAGTGTTATAAGAAAAAGATGATAACTAAAAGGAGCAGAAAGATATTCTCACTCAGCTCTACTGTACCAAACCACAACAAAACAGCATATTTCTTGTCAGATTTAATTTGACAAGTAATATTCCATAGAAAATGATTCCTGCTGGGCTAATTCCAACATTTTGCAGTATCATCCAACCATTAGGTTGCTTTAAATGATTTAAAAGCCGTGTTCTTGTAAATATAAAGTATGTATGCCTCAAGCATTAAAGGAAGTCTTTGAGCAAGTCATATTTGTATGAAACGAAACCCATTTAGACCCTAATACATTTAACAGAAACTCTTTTGAAATTTTAGTGTACTTAATTTATGATACTCCTAACTATCTTTGTTGAGTCCCAAACTTTGATGATTTAGAATAGTTACGTTTTTGATTAAATTAATAACTCAGAGAGGCATAGACATGTAATCTTTTTCTGTATATTTCTGTTTTTCTAGGCTTGATCAGCTTTATATTTGTTCTCATTATATTGATGGAGACTCACAGTACATATCCCAGAGCAACTTATTTGCAATGTTTTCAATGTTTGTTTATTGTAAAAAAATGTAAAAAATGCATTTGATTTCAGAAGAAATAATTGTACAGACAGGTATGTGTTTGTTGGGTTAGAATAAAATATGTTGAAATGCTAAAGCAGCTGCCACTCTTTTTCTCAGTGTTTTTTTGCTGTAAACCATGATATGTAGATATTAGTAGGAAATTAAGCAGACAATCAAGTCCACTACACTATGCTGACAAGAGATTTGTTTTAAATGCATTATAAATGACTTTCAAATAAACTATTTAAATTGGTTTGACATGTTGCAGATGGTTTAGACTTTTATTTACATATTGTACTCACGCTTTCCACCCGTTTTCCTGTATATTTCACAACTGCTTTCACAATCAAGGCTTGATTTTTTTTTTCCTTAGTGTATACTACCTTCTTCATGAGATATCTCCAGCAGGCTAAATATCCCATATGCTAATCAATCACAGCAACTGATAATTCTGTTACTAAAATCTATGGCATATGACATGACAGAGCAGTGGTTAGCCACATAGCTTAAGAATTCTTGATTCAAATCCTGGCCTGATCGCTGTCCTTGTGGGGTTTGCATATTCAGTAAATGTTTGCATTAGTTTGTGACTGCATACTCTGGCTGCCAAAATTCAGCAGTCAGATCAGCTCCTGGCTAGACAGAGGCAAACCCAAGGTCCTAAGCTTGTGCTTAAGCCAGTAAGGACTGAAAACTGGAGTCAACATTTTAAGCAATTTGACAGGGGCCCTCATTGCTCAAGGAATGACCTTCCAGTATAAATATGGTGGTGATTAATCAATTTAGTCCCCACAGTAGATTAAAGCATTTTTTACATTTGTCCTTGGCTTTAGGTAGACCTTATTTTGGTTTTTGCCTTCTTTGCATCTTCAACTTTTATGTTTGCTTTGCACCATGAACTTCACACAATAGCTTCATTTCAATTTTTGGTTTTGACATTGGCTAGGCCCTGTCTTCACTCTTAGTCTTTTGCAAGCATACCCTGGATATTTTCCCTCTTCTTGCAATAATCACATGCCCTGTATGTACCTTTAAAAGCAAATCTTTGCATAAAAATCAATTTGAAAAGCAAAGGAATATTCACACCAAGTCAAATAAACAACATGTACCTGCATTAAAACAAGAAAAGAAGGTAGTAATAACCCCATTAAATACACTACTGTATATGTGCAATAGTAAGAAATATACAGTCTGAAATGTGTCCAGGGTAAGATCCAGCCTATCAATGTCATTAAGTTCCTGCATTGGTGAATCGTATGTTTTGGGAAGTTGGGTGGTTTGTTGTGTGGTGGGTATGGCTTTGTAGGAAAAGACATATATACCTTTTGGATAGCATTTGATTTAAAATCATTCCTAATGCCTTAACAGCAATATATGGAGTAATACAAAATTGGATAAAAGTGTATTATGGGAAATCAATTGTAATATCCTACACTGTAATACTTGCACAAATATTTAGTTTGCTCAACTGAAAAAATTCCAGCCTGTCCTCTCTAACTCAGTGCAAAACCAGTACTTGTGTACTAAATGGATGGTGGTGAAACCTCCCACACAGAGCCCACCACTAGAATGGGTAGGGGGAAACATTATACAGCCTCCCCTCTTCAATTTGGTGTCACGACCTTTGTATCTCTAGTTTTCCAACCCCAGAAATGAATATTTGGACGCTGCCATCAACCGAAGAAGACGTGGTGAGGTTCCTCCAGATAAAAGGTGTAGTGCCTCTTTTTTTTTTTTTTTATTTTATTAATTTTATTGTAATCATTCCATACAAATAGATCAATTTATAACCAAACAAATTAAAGACAAATCAAACCCCACCCCTGAGAAGGAGAGCTTAGCTGAAGGAGAATTGCTTAGGGCTTTTTAATAAGACAACAATAAGCAAAGGAAAGGGAGAAATAAATATATATGTAAATAGGAGATGGAGAAGGGAATTAAATGCTGTAATAGTTATTTCTCTTATTCTAAAATAATATTGATCAGATCCTGCCAGGTTTTGAAAAAATTTTGTACAGATCCTCTAACTGAGAATTTGATTTTTTCCAATTTCAAATAATATAAAACATCGGTTTCCCACTGACTTATCAGAGGAGAGTTAGGATTCTTCCAATTTAACAAAATAAGTCTGCGTGCCAAAAGTGTAGTGAGTGCCTCTTATGAAAATTTGCGAACAAGATCACGAGATGAGTATATATTACAGCGGAAATATTTCCTGGTGTTGTTGCAAGCGGTCGTGCAACGTTAAAATTGGTTTGCGTCAAAGAAATTGGCTTGAAGGGAGCAGATTAGCTCTTGTGACAGTAGTGTGCTTTATATACTGTTGGTATAAGGAGCAGACTTCGAATAAATTTTGTCATGAGGAGCTCAACATGAGCGGGAAAACAGCCGTCGATTGGAGAAACTACATGAGGGAGATTTGTGCTTTGGAAATGTGGCAGGGTAAAATAGGTGAACCTAACACTATTGTTGAAGTTGACGAATGCTTGTTCAGCAAAAGGAAAAATAAAGCGGAGCGAGTTCTTCCCCAGCAGTGGATTTGTGGAGGTGTCTGCCGAGAAACTGGGGAATGTTTTCTCAGACAAGTCCCCGACCGCAATTTCGCCACCCTTAGTAAGCAAATAGTGAATCATATAAAGCCGGGTACCACTATTTACTCAGACTCCTGGAAGGCATACATGACAAATGCGTTCGAAAGGCAAGGATTCCAGCATCTGACTGTGACTCACAAGTACAATTTCATTGACCCAGAAACTGGAGACAATATCTTTGAAATGGTCTATCTATCTATCTATCTATCTATCTATCTATCTATCTATCTATCTATCTATCTATCTATCTATCTATCTATCTATCTATCTATCTATCTATCTATCTATCTATCTATCTATCTATCTATCTATCTATCTATCTACTGTGTTAACCATAGACTGATACAGGAAAAAGTAGGGTGAAATGACACCTTTCAGGTAATGAAGGGGCCTTAGCTGCCTCGAAAGCTTGGATTTGTAATCTATTTAGTTATCCAATAAAAGGTGTCATTTCACCCTACTTTTTCCTTTATCCTATATAAAGAATTGTAGTTGGGCCCTGTACTTATAAAGCCCTCTTGTTCTACTGGGGATTGAATACTCAATTTCATGGATTGCTTTTGGAGCATATCATTGTACTTGTTATGCTATTTTCACTTCTTGTGTTCCAAATAAAATAAAAAATATATGTGCAAAAAATTTAGAAGACAGCCTTAGAAACTCACGTACTGTATATGAGGCATTGATTAGCTGATTAAGAAATCAATATGGCAGAGACACATATTAGTGCAAACATTAACATAACACAAATGTCAATATAAAGAAAAATCAATATAATATTGTCAGATAACAAATATATCTAGTGTGAAACTCAAATGTCTTTCTGAAGGATTAAAATGTTGATTAACAAGAGGTATAATTAGTGTATCTCAGGTACTGCTTAAGTAACTCTAAGCTATTGATTTATTTGCTTGGTGTTAGTATTCTATTACCCTGATGAAAATTAAATTATTTTTCAAAATGCACTTTGCAGCTTTTAGTTTGGATTTTTTCACTGTGGTGAAAGTGCACTGTGTATGCATTCTTTTAGACTCACTTTTGTCTTTGCATAGAGGTTTACCAAATGACAACACTGCTACTAATGGAAGAAAACAAAAATTACTGTTTTTTAGTTAATATCTGCAAATTGAATAGTTACCTAATTGCCTGTGCCTATTGTTGTTACTGCTTATGTTTATTTGCCTATTGTTGTTACTGCTTATGTTTATTTGCCTATTGTTGTTACTGCTTATGTTTATTTGAAATCAAAAATTATGTTTTATGAATACTGGCTCTTTTATAATAAAAACACTTATAGTCTTCCAATAATTTAAGCGCACATTTGCTTAACTTTAAAATTTATTTTATTCTTTGAAATGATTATATTGATGGTCCTGGAAACACACTCAGGGGCCGACAAAGGTTTTGGAAGATACCAGTCTCAGTGTTTATTATGATGTTTACACACTGAACTGAGAATCTTCACTAGCTGTCTTTCTTTTGAGCCCCATCAAACTGCTCTGGAAGCTGTCTTCAAGTGTTCTCAACCTGTCTCTCGCAGTCTCTATGGGTTTCACAATGCAAGTACAAATTCTCAGGGCCCTCATTTATGAGATGTACAAGGGATGGGACTAGTTTATGGCCTTGTTTCATTAGGAAAAGATAGATGGCCCTGCACCTTTCTTTGTCCTGTTCAAGTGCTTCCCAATCATTTGTGGCCACATGTAAATTTAACACTTTTTCCATCTGGCATTATTTTAGCCTGAGCCCAACAAAATGATCAAATAACTTGTAAACATGCAACAACTGAAACATTTGAATCTTTTTCAGTATAATGCAACCCTGGGTATAACAAAGAACATTCATTTGCCCTCAAACTGCCATGTTATAGTTGAGTTTGAAATACATGTGTATTTATTTCTACACATTGGATATAACGTCTTTCATTTTTTGGCTCCCCTCATTTCTTATTATGGTTGGAAATCTGCTGCCAGACTCCGTAGGTCCAACTCTTCATAACAGCACATAGCACCCACATTGTTGTTATTACACTGGCATCTGCTAAAGGAGAGGTTTGGATCTGAAGATTAACTTCTTACTTATAAAACACACAGCACCATGGTTCCACTCCAAGCTAAATAATTCATGTAGTTGAATATATAGTTCATATAACATAGTATTATCGTTCTTTGATAGACTGTGTTAGTATGACTTTGCAAAAGAAAAAAATAATGTTGCACCTGGCAAGGACTCAATAGCAGAAAAGTTGCTTCTAACCTTTCTTTCATTTTTATATTCATAGAAATAATTTTACTCATTATTATTCATGGTGTCTTTTAAGGAAACTGTACTTTCGTGCAGAAAATGTTTGTTACAGCTACTGAATTTGCTTTATTGTTTCTCCTCTTGTTCTGTAATAGCACTGACATCTTGATCAATGTATCTGTCCTGATATTAAAACAGGGCATAGTAATGGATGTGCCATTGAAAATGATAAACGTACTGCCAGATCTTAAAAGTGTTCTAATGAAATCATCATCTATTGGCTATGCTGTGGTGTGCTGTACCTTAGAGGGTCCTTAGGGAGGCTAGATGACTGCCTAGTGTGACTAGGATAGCTGGAATCTAAGACTGGGATTTTTAACTAGAGATAAATGGATGGACAATGTTGAAGAAATTTGAACAGTCCTTGCTTATTATTATATTTAGGCACAAATAGAGTTTTGCAAATGTGTAGATGCATTAAACATTAAAAACAAGATGTAAAAAGAGAAATGAATTAATATATCCAAGATAATTTTTAGCAATGTTTACTGGGCCAACATTTTTTGGAATCTCCATTCCTTCATCATGACAGGACCTTCAAAACACCATAAAAGAATAGATAATCCTGATGTGTTAACCAAAATTTGAAGAAACATGAATATTTTTAACAGAGCTATATATATAAGTGGCATATAAGACTGGACACAGACACACTGGCCAGACAAAAATAGTACATATAGTCTGTCTGTTTACTGGTTATTTAAAGTTCTGCTTGGTACAGATAAATAGTCTTATGATGCCAAGACTTTATGGATGATGTCTGTAGTGTGTTTGGGCTAAAGTAGAGACACACTCAGAATAACATTTCGAATGCTATTTATTTTCTAACCCTGTTCAACCATTTCTCCATTACAGTGATTTAGAAAATCACACCCTTCCCTCAAGATGTCATACGTCCCAAAAGACACAGACCATAGCAATCAATACCTGAACATAAAATAATTGACAAAAGCATTATTAGACAATCATTTACAACAATGTCCAGTGTTATGTGAAGTTGTTCCTTTGTTGAGGCTCTGGGTTCAAGTGGAAAATTCTTCATGTCTTGGAGGGCACTGTTTCTTTTTGTTGCACGATCCTTGTTAGTGTTGTACTGCTGTTTCCTCAGCCTTGCCTTCTGCTGTGTTTTGCCACTTCATAGGGAAAAGGCATTAGTCTTTCTAGCACAAGACTTTAGATGCTCAAGTTCCCTTCTTCAAGTATTGGCTGCTCCTAAGCAGACTGGCCTCAGTGCTTAGCTTGGCAGACTGGATCCCAGTTCTCAGGCTCACAAAGAGAAGAGTTTGTTGGCTTCAGCTCTCCAAGGAAGCAGCTCATAGCTTTTAAGTTCAGAGATCAGGATTCAGATATTTTCATTCATTTTAGAGAGTTCCCCCTCCCTGTGAGAATCCCAGAGAGAAACCCTTATGTTCTCTTAACTTGCCAGTCACTCCTTCTATTCTCACTTTATGAACCTTTTCCTGACTGGATTAAAGTCACTTCCAGTTGCAAAACCAGTGTCTACTAATAGGCGAGGTCTTCCGGCCATCTTAGTTGTCTTTCCTTTGTCCATTTCACACCTTCTGGCTCAAGAGGTCTACAGAGGTGCCTTTGGAGAGATGTCAGGTCACTTCACATTGACACCTTTGTTATTAGATGAAGTCCAGGCAGATCCTGGTACAAGCTGGAGTTCAATCATTTAGTTTGGAATGCAAGTGGAGGAAGGCACTGCATTCCTGTTAGATCTGCTTTCTTAACAAGCCTGATGTGCCACAACAGCCTAGCAGAATGGCAATGCCCACTTTGTCCTTCAACTGCTAGTTATCAATGAGACACAAATCATAATGGAGTCCTATTTGTACATTTGTGT
Source organism: Erpetoichthys calabaricus (assembly GCF_900747795.2). Taxonomy (NCBI): domain Eukaryota; kingdom Metazoa; phylum Chordata; class Cladistia; order Polypteriformes; family Polypteridae; genus Erpetoichthys; species Erpetoichthys calabaricus. The sequence goes on from NC_041397.2 coordinate 199,139,289, forward strand.
TGCATCTGAAGGATGTTCTTCAATATAATATTGTCAAGATAATGAACAAGAAAAAATGATGGACTAATTAGTGTTAACCTGCTCTGGACAACAAGACAAAAGAGTAGAAAATATTTGGCATGACAGAATGGCAGCACTAAAAAGCTCTATAATTAAATCAAATGTTTCAGTAACAAGGGAAACAGACTTCTAATTAAGAAACTGGTTGAAGAGAAAACTGACAGCTACTATGGTCTTCCTGGAAATGAGTTTGACATTCCTATGTTACTGTAAATAACTTAGAGAGAGATAAGAGATTGGCTTAAAGAGAATGAGTAAGAAGAGAACCTCATCTTACAAAGGATAAAAGTAAGAAATGAGAAGCATTTATGACACCTGAATGCTATTCTGATTGGTATTAAGTATGTGTACTACCCCAAACAAACATAATATTTGCAATAAGTGTCACGAGTTACCAAACCTGAGCCAATCTAACTGAATTCAAATGTATTGTGAGATGCTTCTTGTAGTTATGCTAACAGTGAGCGGTTAGTTAGGAATTGTTGTGGAAAAAACTTACCTCTGTTTTCAATGAAGTCATTCATGAGACCAGATACAACTGCAGAATGGTTCTTTAATTGCACATAGATACACACAAATGTCTCAGTCCATGGAGTGAGAAATCATTAATACAATTCATTCCCTTTAATACTTTTTATTACCATTACCTTATCTAACACATCATATCATCTGACTCTTAATATGCAGAATTCTATCATCTTAGCCAATTGACTACAGCCACTAGTCACTTCGTATGCATGTCAATTCTTCCATTATTCAAAACATCACTTCATTAATAACAGTGTCAAACAGGTTTTCCCATTGATCTTATCACCAATTCATGATAAGGTGTTTGGGCTTTCTTACTAGTTTGTTCTCATGTTCATTACACATCTACTTCATTTTAACCTTAGCAACTATCTTGGTGGCTCCTCTAGATGAGGCAAAAGCCTCACGTTCCCAAGCTTAAAGTTCTGTTTAGTTAAACCTTTAGTTACCTTAAGTTCTTTTCATTATGCTTTTATTAATCTATTGTTACAACTTCATTTAAGTATATACTTACATTAAATTGTAAAAATGATCAAGTATTGATTAAAAACATTTTATCAAAATTCTATATTTTCAAGCTGTTTTTACATAATTTTGATTCAAGAGTTTGAAACAAATTGCTAAGTATTGCACCAAATGCAAAATTAGACAATGCAACTGATTTTGCCAGGACTCAATAATTAGCACAAGATCAAGTTTTAAAGAGTTCATAACAGCTTAAACAGCCTTGAACACTACCTGCATGCAGTCATTTGACAAATAGCAAAATATAGGATGGATGGAGAATGTAAGTACAGTAACATGTAATATCAAGAAAATATGCAGTTAGCCAGACAGAGAATGTAAAGAATTCAGATGATTTGAGATGTTGTAAAAATGCAACTTGCTATAGAAAAGCCTAATATTTCAGCAAAATAAAAATATTTTAGAAGGGTATGTTTAAGTAGAGAAAAGACCACATACTGTAAGTGAAAGTGTGTTTTGCTCCAGGTGAGAAAGAGGAGAACATGCTAAGAGTGAATGTCCCACAGGTAGAGGGAAGGTTTTTATGAAAATATTATCACTGAGAAATAGGAAATTGGCTATCAACGTAGGCACACAGAGGTAAAGTAATATTCAAAGTTTAAATTACACTACATACGTCTGCTTAAGTCTATATTACTCATTTGTATTGTAAATGGGTGAAAATGCATGTTCACTCCCTGAACAATACAGAGAAGTCCAATCTTTATAAGAAAATGTGTATTTTATACTTACTACAAAAACAGAAAAATTCAGAAAGCACCAAATAAAAAAGAGAAATTAAATTCAGCTATCCCTTGTACCCTCCGAAATTACTGCACTGTCTTGTTAAGTGGAGTTGATTCCTCATCTTTCCACTTCCCATCTCTCAGATTCTGTGCAGATCTTGGCTTTTATTACTGCTAACTTTGTCCCAATTCACCATCCAGTTGTAGTCTTTTTTTGTTCCTGTTATGAAGTTACTTCTGAAATAAGGGGAACTCCACCTAAAGTTTTTGAGCCTCTCGTTTAGAGCACCACTGATCCATCTGTGATATCCATTCACCCTGGTAGCATGATTGGCCTTTTTGGGTTAACACCTCCAAGGCGGTTTCTGGCCTTTTTCTCCACTGCCACCTGAACCTGGAGGAGGTTCTCTGACTTTACTCGGCCCTCCAGTCAGTCCTGGATTTTTATGTAGGTTGTCACACACCTACAGTATTTGCTACTGTAATACCACTCTGAGTTGGGGGTTGGCACTGTTGTTCCTATCTTTTCCCCTATCTGTTCTTAGATTGGAAGTTCAAAGGCAAGAAGAATTGTGACATCGCTTCCACTTCTGACAGCAAGCATGCCCCTTCCTACTAGGAGCATATGTATGAATGCCACCACCGGAAGTAGCCAGTAAATCAATGACTCATGTCTAAAGAAGGCATTGCAATGCAGCACTAGCTGATGATTAAATTTTTCACTTGTTTTATCTTCTTTTGACCAAATTACCTGCCAATTATAGTAACACCCCTGTTAACGCTCAGGATGTGTTCCTAAAAAACAAAACACTAAACAAAACAGCATTAGACAGGGTCACTGTAACACGCAGTATATAAGAAAAGAGGACTTTAATATTGTCTACAATGTCCATGATACAGTTCTTCCAAAATTGTTTCATAGATTGTTTATTTGCGCCTTCCATTTTTTCAAAAAGTTGTTGAAATGTGCGATGAAGATAATATGCCTTAAAATTTAATCTGATTCCCTAATCCATGGGTTGGATTAACAAAGCAGTATTTGGTGGTAGATAAACTACTCCAACTGGAATGCAAGCTTTAAAGTCAGATAAGTTAGTGGGATGACTTGGTGCATTATCAAACAGTAGCAACGCTTCTGGCTCTGTTTGTTTAAGCCCACAGTAAAGCTTTATGGATGGACAAAAACGTGTGGAAAACCAATTTACATTGCTGTTTTACACAAACTTGGCAAAGACAGAACTCACCAAAGATGCAACCACACTGTAAGATAATACCATTTAAAAAATTAGAATATTAATATTAATTTTCATTTTACTTCACCGCAGGACTGTAAATTCCTTACCGAAAACTGTCTAGTGAAACTCATGTGTAAAAGCTGACTTATAAATAATTTAATTGAAAACCACATTTAGAAGAATTACAAAATATTTGAAACATTACAAATGCAGTCCAAATCAGTATTATGAAAAAGATTCTGTACAGCAGTAAAAAAAAAAAGTATAAACTGAGGTTTTACTTAAAATGACTCCTCAAACCCAGCAGTGGTTATTATTGTATCTGAAGCTGTGTTAGCATCTTGCTGTTTGACGGAATTATGTGCTTTGCTGGAGTCAGGCCTGACACTTGCTTCTTTGAAGGTGACTAGATGTTTTTGATTGATAATGCTGTTTTTGATTTTCTTTGTTACTTTTGTCCTTGTTAAATGTTACCATTTTTTATGCCAAGTGTTGATTTTTGCCTTGTGCTTAGACCCCAGCAATACTGAAGTGGATTAAGTATGTTTGATAATGAATGGAAACATCTATTTGAAAAAAAACAAACTAAAATGTACTGCATGGGTCTTGTCAGTAACGTTTTTATGGGGTGAATATGTAATAAGACAAGTCTGCTTTTAATCCATGCTGATCAGTCTAGTTTATCCAGTCTTGCCACGTAGCAGACATAGCCATCTACTGCATATTTTAAACTTAATCTTAATTGGCAGCAATTCTCTCATTTGGTGCAGAGAAAGCTTTCTATCACATGAACTTCAGTTTCCTCTGGCAGATTATAAACATGATCATGTTTTGTGCTTTGGTGATCATGTTATTAATATGATTAAATCTTTATAATCTTCCCACTCTACTGTAATCCTGCCATATTCAAATAATAAAAGAACTTACACTAAACACTAATCTTTAAATTGTAACAAATCTGAAGGAGGTGTATCTTTACAAGATTAGAAATAGTATTGCTGAACATTTATGAGTCAAATGATTTGAAACTGGCTAGACTTCCCTGACAATCCCTCCCATGGCTTTACATTGAATATTATATAGTAGTCCCTAGTTCCCTCACTTTTTTTTTTACCTTCTCTGCTGATAACTAAAGTCCAGGGGCCTCATGCATAATGCCGTGTGTAGAATTCACACTAAAACATGGCATACGGATAAAAGCAGAAATGTTTGTATGCACAAAAAAATCAAGATGCATAAATCTGTGCGTACGCCAACTTCCATGTTCTTCCGCTCCATAAATCCCGGTCAGAGTGAAAAGTAACACTCGTGCACGCGCCTGCTGCCACTCTCTAACTCCTCCTAGAATTATGCCTCTTTGAATATGCAAATCAATATAAATAACCCTTAAGCTCAGCGTTCTGTGAAAAGGCAATGGCAAAATCACGGAGAAAAATCGAAGAATTTCAGCAAATACCAAGTGAAGGCAAGGAAAAATGTACTATTTGTTGTTTTAAACAGTGGTATAAACAACAAAAGGAAGTTGATTGAGTGACATAGAGTGTCAGAAAAACTCAAAAGCTCAAGTTCACAAAGTCGCACAGGGCCCAAAATAAAAAAGAAGTTGTCAGATATTAAAGTTGCCGTGAAAAGGCGAGTCGTAACCCACTGTCTGAGTGTCATATGAAAGCTTATTAGGGTACAGAGAAAAGAAAAAAATATAAGGACACAGTAGGAAAAAAGCTCGAAATGTCAACTTTAATCTCAAAATTTCCACTTTAATCACAGTTTATTTTGTCATTAAAGTAGAACATCATAAACTTCATCTTAAAATCGTTTAATTTACTAGTTTCTCAAATCCCATCGTAACTAAAGTAGCACGTTAAATGCTTTGTTTTGTATGTGTTCTTCTATGTGCTCTATTCGCATTTGTATGAGCGACGTCAACTCAACACACACATCAACTGTAGAAGTCACCACAACCTCTTTTTGTTGTTTTTCTTTATTTTAGCCTTTAAATAGGGTTGACTATAAAGTGTGTCTGTATATATATATATATATATATATATATATATATATATATATATATATATACATATATATATATACATACATACATATATATATATATATATATATATATATATATATATATATATAAATATACATACATGTATATATATATATATATATATATTGTCGTACTAGGCTGGGGGGTCAGACCCGGCGGTGACGCTTGGAAGGACTAAGTGGTGGTATATTTGTCCTCCGGGCCACAAGGGGGCAACCGCCCTGGAGCAGAAGAGGCCCACGGAAGGACAGCAGGGAGGCTCAAGACCGTTGGGGCCTCTGGTCACCTCATGGAGCCCGGGACTTATTTACTTCCGCCACAACCATGGAGGACGATCCTTCCAGGGTCACCCGGAGTGCTTCCGGGTGCTCTCCTGATGCTTCCGCCACACCAGGACATGACGTCAGGTAGAGCACCTGGAGCTCATCCGGGTGAGGATAAAGGGGGCTGGCTCCCTCCTGTCAGTGAGCTGGAGTAGGGAGCAGGAGCAGGACGAAGCTCCTGGAGAGAGGAGACAGGTGGTGCAGGGTCGAGGAGAGAGAAGGCCCAGGAGAAAGGTGACTGGGGCTGAAGACATTGTTGTTGTGCGGGACTGAGTAGTGTGTTGTGGAAAGACAAAATAAAAAGGTATTTTGATAAAGATGTGGTCTCCGACTGGTGGTGTCCGGGCAAATATCACAATATATACTGTCCCTCATCCATCGCGGGGGTTGCGTTCCAGAACCCCCCGCGAAAGGTGAAAATCCGTGAAGTAGAAACCATATGTTCATATGGTTCTTTTTATATATTTTAAGCCCTTATAAACTCTCCCACACTATTAAAAACATTTCCCGCACAATTATACAGCATAAACCCTTTGTATTCTCTTAGATATTAGGTAAGATTTGTTGAAATTATGTATGTAAACACAGTTTATATACAGTAAAACCTAAATATTATTTTAAAGATATCGAGCGTCTCCGATATCACATATGTTACAGCCATTACGACAGACAGGCCACCAGCAATAAATACGTACAATGCAAGAAAAATTGTATACAGTAAAATGTGTGTACGGTGACACTAAACTATGTACATGTAATAAGTACTGTACGTAGATAATTAATTATGGTTACTCACCAACAATGACACGACGACTTGTCCGATAACGATGAGTTTAATTTTACTGTACAACAAAGGATAGCGTTACAGCTCTTCTAAAGGAGCCTCTTCAGGCGACTGTGTAGCACCGCCGTTGTTCTTCTTCCAGCACTCTTCAATCCAAATCCCTAAAGCAGATTCCATCCAGACTACTGCCTTATCACGTCCACTTGCAACTCGTTTTGCGCCCTGGTTAAAGGACACTGCGGCCGTAGATCTTATATGCTTTTCCTCCTTTTTAAATAAAAAGAATTGTGGACTCATTGATGCCGTAATGGTGTCCTGCAGCGGTGTAGCTGTTCCCTTCCTTCAACATATCCAAAACTTTTACCTTTTCTACAATCATTTGCATCTTCTGTTGGCGCTTGGACACGGCCCCTGAAGCAGTAGCAGGAGCACATTAATGCTGAATGAGTGAGATGAGACTTCCTGGTTAATGCAGCACTCCGTCGCTGAGCCAATCAGCACACAGGAACTTAACTGTGTGCTCTGATTAGGTAGCTTCTCAGTCATCCACCAATAGCGTCCCTTGTATGAAATCAACTGGGCAAACCAACTGAGGAAGCATGTACCAGAAGTAAAAAGACCCATTGTCTGCAGAAACCCGCGAAAAATCCGCGTTATATATTTAGATATGCTTACATATAAAATCCGCGATAGAGTGAAGCCGCAAAAGTCGAAGCGCGATATAGCGAGGGATTACTGTATATATATATAGTAGGTGCCAGAGAGGAAGGACAGGAATCCTGGCCAGGATAAAGGACATATTCATGCCATAATGGTGGCAGATCATTCACCCTCATGATAGGTGGCATTATCCCCCTTAGCTAAACCCCAGGACACCCACAGGGTGGCATGGGAGTTGGTGTCTGGAAATGCAGCCCTGTCAGGGTCTTTGGGGACCATCAGAGGAAGTTGTTGGGGGAGGACTGCCTTGGTTTCCAACAACCCAGAAACGCTCTGGACGACCTGGAAAGGAGACTGACTGACTATACCATGACTGATTTAAAAGGAAGTCCGCAGCCTCACTTAAATTGAGTCAGAGTTGAGAGGCAGTGGGCAACACCTTAGCAGAGGAGAGGAGGAAGAATTGTTTGATTTATTGTATACTTGTGTCTTATTACTGGAGAGAGGATTGTGAATATGCGGTGGGTTGGCACCCTGCCCGGGATTGGTTCCTGCCTTGTGCCCTGTGTTGGCTGGGATTGGCTCCAGCAGACCCCCGTGACCCTGTGTTCGGATTCAGCGGGTTGGAAAATGGATGGATGGATGGATTGTGAATAAGTGCCTGGAGAGAATAAAAAGCCTTTATTTTATCCTAGTAATGTGTTCTTATTTTACCGTGTCCTGGGTTTGGGGCTCTCTGGCACCCCCTTGTAGTCACTATATATATGGTAATAATCCATCCATCCATCCATTATCCAACCCGCTATATCCTAACTACAGGGTCACGGGGGTCTGCTGGAGCCAATCCCAGCCAACACAGGGTGCAAGGCAGAAAACAAACCCCGGGCAGGGCACCAGCCCACTGCAGGGCGCGCACACACACACTAGAGACAATTTAGAATCGCCAATGCACCTAACTTGCATGTCTTTGGACTGTGGGACAAAACCGGAGCACCCGGAGGAAACCCACGCAGACACAGGGAGAACATGCAAACTCCACGCAGGGAGGACCCAGGAAGCGAACCCGGGTCTCCTGACTGCGAGGCAGCAGCACTACCCACTGCGCCACCGTATGGTAATAATGCTAGTATAATATGGTAATTATGGTAGCAATTATGATGAAAAGTGTTGAATTGAGGAAACTATAGATAGAATGACTTGTGGATAAAGCATAAGTTCATTCTGGGTTCATAATAAACAAACTACAGAAAAAACATCACCGCTTAGGGTTAAAAGATTCAATTTTAGTTTTCCTGTTGCACTCTTCCTGTCAAAACTATCTTGCGTGGATTCTATTCAAAAGCAAATGCACTCATGGAAGGTTGGTAGCATAGCCTTTCCATAGCCTATTTCTGATAAAAAAAAATCATACTGAGTTTGGTGTCAAAACTTCCCAATATAAGGTGAATTAGCTGTCAAAAAGCTAAGTGCTAAAAATAAAGTGTAATGTCAACTGCCTTCTCCTGCATTCTTCACAAACACTGTACCAAGATAAACTGTCAGCATGTACTGTATGTCAAACAAAAAAGGAACATTCTGAAAAAAATCTTGCAACAGATTTTATCACCATATATATTATCATTTAACAGAGAATGTTGGTCTACAAAATTTGAAAACCAGAAATTATTAAAATTTTGTTTATCTTTTAGCTCATTTAATTTCATTAATTGAGTTTAAAACACCCTAAGACCCAGGAGTAGATACATTGGTTCAGAAAAAGAATGGATAGATGTACAGCTTTGAAACATTTGTAGCAGACTATTACTCTCCTAGAATTAAACTCCGCACTCTCCAACTTTCATGTAGCATTGCAAAGCAAATGATAAGCCCTTTGAACTAATAATAAGTTGCCAAGACATCTCCACTCTTATTGAAATTCACAGAACTATTGATAAGTGTGCTCAAAGAAAACACAATAGAAGCACTAGCTCTGTGGATCTGATATATAGAATACCATATCATCTACATATAGTGATAATCCCCTTTATCTTAGAAGCATTTCGAAAGTGAGCAGCCAATGGCTCAATGGCATTTGCAAATAGCAGTGGTGACAGGGGGCATCCTTGTTTAGTACCACATTCTAGTTTGAAGTTGTCTGAAATAGTGTTGTTAACACCAACTAAAGCTTCTGGACTTGTTTGATCCATACACATACTGTATGTTCAGATCAAACTCAAGATTGTCCAATGTAATGAAAAGGTAGTCCCATTCAACCACATCATATGCTTTTTCTGCATCCAACGATAATAATATCTTCGGGGTGTTAGACTTTGTGGGTGAATATATTACATTAAAGAGGCATCGAAGATTAGAAGCTAAGTGTTTGCCTTTAATAAATCCAGTTTGGTCTTGTGATATTACATAAGGAAGCACTTTCTCAATCCTTCGAGCTAGAACTTTGGAGACTATCTTAACATCATTATTCAGAAGTGAAATTGTTCTGTATGAGGCACATTGTAATAAATCCTTATTTTGTTTAGGAAAGACAGTGATTAATGCTTGGCGAAAAGTTTGAGGTAGAATTTAATTGTCTCTAGCTTCTGTAAATGTTGCTAATAAGAGGGGAGCTAGCTGAGTGGAGAATTTCTTATAAAATTCGACAAGGTAGCCATCAGGGTCTGCTGCTTTCCCACTCTGAAGTGACTTTATAGCATCTAGTAATTCTGATAGCGTCAGAGGTTTATCCAATTCCTCTGCACTAAGACTATTTATTTGTGGTATGTAACAATGTAGTACCTTAAGACTACAAAATGTCAACAAAAGTTCACAAGCAATGTCTCTATGATCAAATAGTGAACTTTGTGATCTGGAATGTCAAAGGTCTTAATCATGAATTAAAGAGAAAGAAAATGTTCTTTCACTTAATAGGTCTAAGCAAAGAGAAATAACATATTCTTTCACTTAATATGTAAGGACTAGTTTTGGCTGCAAAGAGAGTGGATTATCCAAACTTTTTACTCCAGCTGTACAAAGAAAACTAGGGGAGTGGGAATCATACATGTCATGCGTAATATTTGATCCTGAAGGGCTATGTGTTATGGAGATGGGCAATTTATTTAATGCTAAAATGATTTTAATAAATATCTATGCTCCTTGGAGTCACAATCCCTCCTAATCCACTAACAAGCTGTGTTTGGTGTACTCCCAGATGGGCTTAAAGTGGAGAAAGGCAAACAAACTGTAATTGCCTATACTTTACTATCATTAGCATGTACACTTATCTTGCTCAACTGGAAGAATCCTATCCCACCTTTTTAAGTCAGTGGGTAACTGATATTATATACTATTTAAAATTGGAAAAAAAATCTAATTCACACTTATAGGATCTGGTCACAACTATTTAAAACTCTGGCAGGATCTAATCAATAACATTTTAGAATAAGCATTTATATTGGGGAAAAGGATTCTCTCCCCCCTTTTACTACTCTTAAAGTTTTACTTTGGCTGTTGGCCTTGCTCTCTTTCCTATGGTTGGGGGCTGATTTGAATTTAGTTTGTCAAGTTTGACTTGTTTGTATGGAATGATACTTGTTTTTAAGGATAATTCCTTAGCATGATTTAGCATGATGCCTGTATAACTGCTTCTGGGCATCAGGAGCATGGGATGTCACATTACTTATAGAGAACCCCTTATATTTATAATCAAATAATTTTTATAGCACATTTGTTTAAGCCATAATTGGGGATGCTGTCTTGTTCATGGCCACCAAATGACCACAGTGAAGGCATTCCCAGTGTGATTTCTATTTCCACCATTTAATTTTTAAGAAGCGTCCTTTGACTAAGCAGGCTTACTTATTTTGAATAAAAAAATGTAAAGTGTACGTCTACATGGAAGGTGTTTAAAAATGACAATAATGATTTTAAACAATAAAGCAAAATTGCAGCAATTTTTTGGCCCAGCATAGGTATTGAAATGCACAAACAAAACACTTATCCTAAATTATATTTAACAAGTTCTCATTTCCAAAAATGCAATGACATGGCATTATTTACTTTATTGAATAGGGGAGAAGAAAATACGAGTGATTCAGAAACTGTGAACTCCATAGTTTGTGTAATGAGATTCAGGTATCTAGATAATGGCAAAATGAAACATACCAAGGCACATTGAAATCACTTCAGTGGAGTCCTGATATTTTCAAAAATATAACATCACATTTCTATAAGTAAGCACTTCATATATTGTTTGATAACTGTTCAGTAAAATGCTAAGAATGGTATATTATTGGTAAAAACAGCAGAGGTATGAAATTGTTATCAAACAGTATAGTCATTAGTAGTAGTGTAGTAACCCTTAAAACGTGACTTGATGGTTTTTTTGAAACAGGTGAATAGTAGTTAATTATTGGAGTGGAAAGTCTGTTGTTAAAACTTTTCTTAGATTCACTTGGAGACTACCAGAAGGTCTTACCCACAATTACAGTGCATCCGTAAAGTATTCACAGCACATCACTTTTTCACATTTTGTTATGTTACAGCCTTATTCCAAAATGGATTAAAATCATTTTTTTCCTCAGAATTCTACACACAACACCCCATAATGACAACGTGAAAAACGTTTACTTGAGATTTTTGCAAATTTATTAAAAATAAAAAAATTGAGAAAGCACACATACATAAGTATTCACAGCCTTTGCCATGAAGCTCAAAATTGAGCTCAGGTACATCCTGTTTCCCCTGATCATCCTTGAGATGTTTCTGCAGCTTAATTGGAGCCCACCTGTGGTAAATTCAGTTGATTGGACATGATTTGGAAAGGCACACACCTGTCTATATAAGGTCCCACAGTTGACAGTTCATGTCAGAGCACAAACCAAGCATGAAGTCAAAGGAATTGTCTGTAGACCTCTGAGACAGGATTGTCTCGAGGCACAAATCTGGGGAAGTTACAGAACAATTTCTGCTGCTTTGAAGGTCCCAATGAGCACAGTGGCCTCCATCATCCGTAAGTAAGTTCGAAATCACCAGGACTCTTCCTAGAGCTGGCCAGCCATCTAAACTGAGCGATCAGGGGAGAAGGGCCTTAGTCAGGGGTGACCAAGAACCCGATGGTCAATCTGTCAGAGCTCCAGGGGTCCTCTGTGGAGAGAGGAGAACCTTCCAGAAGGACAACCATCTCTGCAGCAATCCACCAATCAGGCCTGTATGGTAGAGTGGCCAGACAGAAGCCACTCCTTAGTAAAAGGCACATGGCAGCCCGCCTGGAGTTTTGCCAAAAGGCACCTGAAGGACTCTCAGACCATGAGAAAGAAAATTCTCTGGTCTGATGATACAAAGATTGAACTCTTTGGTGTGAATGCCAGGCGTCACATTTGGGGGAAACCTGGCACCATCCCTACAGTGAAGCATGGTGGTGGCAGCATCATGCTGTGGGGATGTTTTTCAGCGGCAGGGACTGGGAGACTAGTCAGGATAAAGGGAAAGATGACTGCAGCAATGTACAGAGACATCCTGGATGAAAACCTGCTCCAGAGCGCTCTTGACCTCAGACTGGGGCAACGGTTCATCTTTCAGCAGGACAAGACCCTAAGCACACAGCCAAGATATCAAAGGAGTGGCTTCAGGACAACTCTGTGAATGTCCTTGAGTGGCCCAGCCAGAGCCCAGACTTGAATCGATTGAACATCTCTGGAGAGATCTTCAAATGGCTGTGCATCGACGCTTCCCATCCAACCTGATGGAGCTTGAGAGGTGCTGCAAAGAGGAATGGGCGAAACTGGCCAAGGATAGGTGTGCCAAGCTTGTGGCATCATATTAAAAAAGACTTGAGGCTGTAATTGCTTCCAAAGGTGCATCGACAAAGTATTGAGCAAAGGCTGTGAATACTTATGTACATGTGATTTCTCAGTTTTTTTATTTTTCATAAATTTGCAAAAACCTCAAGTAAACTTTTTTCACGTTGTCATTATGGGGTGTTGTGTGTAGAATTCTGAGGAAAAAAATGAATTTAATCCATTTTGGAATAAGGCTGTAACATAACAAAATGTGGAAAAAGTGATGCGCTGTGAAAACTTTCCGGATGCACTGTACATTATAATAAATTACATTATAAAAAATGCTGGGTTATTTCTGTATGGGGTCCCATATTGAAGGGAACCACAATGTGTGCTGCTCATCCTCAAAATTAATTTTATAGTAAATGTGTTAAGGTACACTGTAGTTGCACAAACAGACACGCATTTCAACAAGATTATTAAGAATAAAACATAGAGGTAGTTTTCAGATAAATTAGAATTTTTTTCCCTTCTTTTCTTGCTTATCAGCCTGCCAATGCATCCTCCTCTCTACAGAGAATTAATGCTTAACTTTCTATTCTTCTCGTTGTCGATTAATTTATCAGTTGGATTATGGCTTTCTCTCTTTCTCACTTCCTTTATTGCTACTAACACTCCACTCTGTTATCACCTGACTGAGTCTGAATTTACTTTATTTAACTGAAAACTCATTCTGATGTCTTTAAACTAGTGCCAATATTTGTGTTATCCATCTTGATTGTGCCTACTAATACATATTTTAAATAAAGATTAATTAAATATTCCTTCACTGAATGTCATGTCTTTGCTCCCATTGTCTCCTGTACAGTTGTCATCAGTGCTTTGTCCGTAATGCAATATGGCTGATACAACATTTGCTGATATACACATACGTACACACTTGGATTATTTACAAAATTTTCTTTTGTTCACATAAAAAACATCAAAAACCCTTATAAAAAAAGTTGTAGCGTTGTGTACTACATAGAGGTACTATGAAAGCTAGGGGGCTTCAGTGAGCCCCAAACCTGAAACATGAATGCACCAACACAGATCAAATAAAGGTTGTTTGACAACAATTACTTCATATACACAAGCACCAAAACAAAGATATTTTTTCTTTTCTTCTCCTCCTCTCCACTTCTACTGCACTGCTCTTATCCAGTTAAGTGTTGCCTTCCTTCCTTCCTTCCAGCTCTGAGTTGCCTAGACAAGGCAGCATGGTCCCTTTTATTGAGGACCCTGGAGTACTTCCAGTGCCAGTGCTTCACTTGTTGGAAGCACCTCCGGGTCGTATGGAAGTCCCAAGTAGAAGGGAGAGTAACTACCTGCAGCATCCTCTTACGGCACACATGGACTCCAGCAGGGCTGTGCTACCAGACTACAATTCCCAGCATTCCCTGCTGGTGTCCAAACGGGCATCGACATCCAGGGCTGCTGCTGTCAAGCTTCCTGGGGGAATAAACAGCCCTTTGAGGCAGTTCTTCCCTGTCCTTCCTTTTTATCCTGGCCAGAGAAGGTATTGTAAGTATTTCTGATCAGGAAGCTTGTCCGTCAGCCTGGGGCTTCCCTTCCTGGCAAGGAGCCTTTTTCTCTCTGGGTTGGGATGTCCATCCATCCATCCACCTGGGGCCTCTTGTCTGCATAAGGAACCATTCTCTCTCTTGGTCTGGGATGCCTCTCGATCCGCCTGAAGGTCTCTCGTATGGGTAAGGAACCATTCCCTCTCCTGACTGGGATGCCTGTTCATCCCTCATGGCACTTACAGTATCCAAAAATTAAAATTTCAAAGTAAATGTCCTGAAAATAATAATCTCTTCACAGAGATCCCAAACAAGCAAACCGAGCAGAAAAATTCAAATTCAGTGATTTAAGCACGCGATTCATGCTGTGGACATCAGCAAACCAAATTACCAGATGCAAAGCACTAATACATTACTATACAATATGTTAGAAGAGTGGAATTCCAGGGACATACAGGTGTAGTAAGACAGCTTACCTGAGAGGCGCAAGAGAGGAAGAAAGATCTGGTAGTGCTGTGGCTAGATCTGGCCAACACATATGGGTCAATACCACACAAGCTGGAGAAGGCTGCACTGAACCAGCACCATGTCCACAGTAAAATCAAGGACCTCATCTTGGATTATTATAACAACTTCAGGATGCGAGTCAAGTTGGCATCGATTAGAGAAGGGTATTATCACTGGCTATACAATCACGGCTATACAATCCTCGGGCAATTAACATGGTAGCAAAAGCTGCATAAGTAGAGTGCAGAGGCCCATGAACCAAGACTAGCGTACAACACCTACCCATTCAAGCCTACATGGATGACCTTACAGTCACTACATCTTCTGTACCAGGGAGCAGATGGATACTCCAATTGCTGGATAGTCTCATCAAATGGGCATGGGTGAGCTTCAAGACTTCTAAGTCTAGGTCACTTGTTCTGAGGAAAGGCAGGGTCTCTGACAAGTTCCATTTTTACCTGGATGACACCAAAATTCCATCTACCAAGGAGGAACCAGTCAAAAGTTTGGGGAATCTTTTTGACCATAGCCTCAGAGATGTGGCAGCAGTCCAGACTTCAGTCAAGGAGTTGGAGGCCTGGCTTGGCAGTGTGGACATGTCAGGACTACCTGGGAGAGTCAAGTGCTGGATTTACTAACATGGCATTCTGCCTTGGATCCCTTGGCCATTACTGGTTTATGATGTACCCATTACATGAGTGGAGACAATGGAGAGGAGAGACAGCACATACCTTCGTAGGAGGCTTGATTTACCATTTAATCTGAGCAAGGCAGCTCCATATGGGAATAACATGATGCATCTTTCTTTTAATAGCATTATGGAAGATCTTAAAGTGTCCCATATTAGAGATGCATTGAAATATCCATCCATTAGCCATTATCCAACCTGGTATATCCTAACACAGGGTCACGGGGGTCTGCTGGAGCCAATCCCAGCCAACACAGGGCACAAGGCAGGAATCAATCCCGGGCAGGGTGCCAACCCACCGCAGGATACACACAAACACACCCACACACCAAGCACACACTAGGGCCAATTTAGAATTGCCAATCCACCTAACCTGCATGTCTTTGGACTGCGGGAGGAAACCAGAGCGCCCGGAGGAAACCCACGCAGACACGGAGAGAACATGCAAACTCCACGCAGGGAGGACCCGGGAAGCGAACCAGGTCCCCAGGTCTCCCAACTGCGAGGCAGCAGCGCTACCCACTGCGCCACCGTGCTGCCCTGCATTGAAATATAGAGATTCTAAAGACTCCAAAATCTCAGCAGCTGGCATTGCTACCAGAAGCAGATTTGAGATGGAGTGCTACTTAGGGAGTTGGAAATGGCAGAAGTGAGGCTGAGGCATAAGGCAATGGTGGGGGCAGTAGATCAGGCTTGGGCAGCTTTGTGATACCCAAATATACCAAGGCCCAAGGCAAGAATAGTTATCTGCTAGTCCAAGGAGAAGTGGAAGCAGTAATGGACGAAATAAGCACAAGTAGGATGGCAGGTATGGGAGAGTGTGATTGAACGAAGGCTCACTTAGACTGACATCTAGTGAGCAGGACCCCAGCTCATAAAATTCCAGATCCAAGCCGTATTTTATGCCTTACCTATCAAGGCAAACCTCCATTTATATGGCAAAGAGCATATACTGGACAGCTGCCCGAAGGCCCTTGGGGATGGATCGCTACTGCTGGTGTCATGACCAGGTGTTGAAGGCCATTGCAGAGAGTGACAACTTAGCCATAATAAACAGCAGGACCTACTGCCCTGACGAATTCAGAAACAGTTAACATTCAGCAAGGCAGGGGAGGAGCTGAAACAACAATGAAGAACTTCGGTGGTTGTATTCTCCATTGTACAGG
This sequence comes from Erpetoichthys calabaricus, assembly GCF_900747795.2. Lineage (NCBI taxonomy): Eukaryota > Metazoa > Chordata > Cladistia > Polypteriformes > Polypteridae > Erpetoichthys > Erpetoichthys calabaricus. Next base: position 199,155,858 of record NC_041397.2, read on the forward strand.
ATTAGCAACTAATAGTAGATCTAGGAAAGCACTAAAGTTTCCAGCTCATACTACTGTCACATCATTGCAACTAGACATCATCATTTTGTCAGAAGTCTCAAAACAGTTAGCCCTAATAGAATTGACAGTGCCCTGGGAAGAACGCATAGAGGAGGCATTTTTTGAGGAAGATTGCCAAATACCAGGGACTTCTGGAAGATTGCCAGAAACAGGTTTGTTAAGCACACTGCCACCCACTGGAAGTAGGCTGCAGAGGTTTTGCTGGCTGTTCTCTGAACAGAGCCTACACTCTGTTTGGTATGAGTGGGCCACTGAGGAAATCAGCCATCAGGACAGCAATGAAGGCAGTAGAGAAAGCCTCCAGGTGGCTGTGGATTACGAGGGGAGATCCGTGAGTTAATACTGCTGGGATGCAAGTCGGGGCTTGATCAACCCCCTGGGTGAGGGTGTATGATGTAGTGAGACCCAAAACACCTAATGAACTTGGGAAACATCATTGAAGATATGTCCCAGTGCATCCGTAGGATGTATCTTTAAACTGTTTAGAGCACTGTCGGGCAACCGGTGCGCCGTGGAATTTTCTAGGGGCGCTGCGAAAACGTTTGTAAAATATTTAAAATTGCTAGTGTTTTTGAACTTTTGGTTGATTAAAATGAACGCTCTTCGATCGAGTATTTTTTCAGATCTTTGCGAAGCAATGGATTCTGATTACAAGACTTTGCTTTATCACACTGAGGTCCGATGGCTATCGAAAGGAAAAGTTTTAAATCGGTTTGTTTTCATGAAAATTGAAATTATCTCATTCATTGATACCGAAGAAATTGATTTTCCTTTCCTGATGAGTGATGTTTGGTGGTTGCGAGTTGCATTCTTGAGTGATCTTTTCGACAAACTAAATAAAGTTAATTTAAGTTTACAAGGCGCTCAGGAAAACATTATCACTATCTCTGGCAAGTTAAAAGCATTTAAGGAAAAACTTGGCTTATGGAATTTAAAAATCAGCAACTCAAACTTAGCATCTTTTCCGACGGTTGACCAGAATCCTTTACAATTCCTTATCAAGCAAGAAATCGAAGAAACTTTGAAGTTTTTATCAGCATCTTTTGTGAAGTATTTTCCTAATCTGGATGCTTCGGAAATGGAATGGGTAGTCAACCCATTCATGGACTGTGAAATTAAAAATCTTGAAGGAGAGGAGGAAGAAAATTTAATTGATTTAAGAAACGATTTGGTTTTCAAAGGATTATTTGCTGAAAAGGAGCTGTCTTGAGTTTTGGTTGTGTTTGAGCAGCAAATTTCCTAAACTCAGTAACAATGCCGTTGAATCACTGTTACCATTTGGAAGCTCTTATCTCTGTGAGCAAGGTTTTTCAACACTTACGGAAATGAAGTCTAAGAAACGCGAGAGACTTCAAATGATCGACAAGGAAATGCGCGTCTGTCTTTCGAAAATTGATCCTCGCATCAATCTCATATGTGCTGAAAAACAATCTCAACGTTCACATTAATTAAATTTAAGATTTATTCTTTGATTCCTTTATTAATAAAATGTCTTTCAAACTTGTAAAATTAACTGTTTTTATTGGCGATTGTCCATAGATTGTGTCGTCACGACTTTATTTATGGGCAGTCCCTCAGGTGCGCCGCGAAAGAAAATCTTTGGACTTAGTGCACCACAACTCGAAAAAGGTTGCCTTTCACAGGTTTAGAGTAAGTCTGAGTAAATCTTCAGAAATGCATGGACTAAAAATGTAACAGTGCACAGTGCTACAGTAGTTGATAAGGTTCACATATAGTAATTACTAGGTACAGTATATAATATACAGTTTCAGCATTAAAATATAAGTGAGAGCTAGTTTTAAAAATGTTTAGTATGTCATCAAATGATTTTTTTCCACACTATGTGTAACAAGGTTTTTCTTTTCTGTTTGGGTGTTTGTGAGTTCACATCATTTCTCTCACTAAGCCTGAAAAGCAATCTTTACCCATAGCAATTAAATAGCAATTTAAGCCATTGTAGAGAAAATTAGAAGGCTGGGACAAAAACAAAAGGTTGGGGTAATATCTGGTAGCCCCACCTAATGTGAATGTTGCTTCTGAGGGAAAGCTCTATTATTCTAAGCAACAGGTGATTGCTGTAGTTAACAGTGCCTTCTGGTGGCCTCTAGGCCTTTATAGTGCTGACTCAAAAGGAGTGGCATTTTGTGGGCAAAAGTGAGAACTGGGTCACCCACCTTCAATTCAGTGATCCTCTGAACTGAAAATGAAAAGGAAGAAGTTGAAAATAGCATCTCCTCTCTGTGTGGGGTGGTTTTGCCTATATTTCCAGAGCCTTGAAGATGTTCCCTAAGTACAAGTACTTGAAACCATATACAGTATATAGCTATTGACTTTTAAATCTGACTAAATTCCTTGTAAAGGATGAAAAATCTCACGGATAACAGCTAATGACAGCAAAACTGTTGAAGGGCAGAAAACTATGACACATTATTAGTGAGAAATCTGATCCTAAGAGGATGCTCATAGCAGCTATTGGGAGAATATGGTGTTCACTGTTACACCTCTTACATTTCATTACAAGTGACTTAGAAAAAATATTGTGTCTAAGATAAAGAGGACTACTTTGACCAAAGTTTGATGAAGTAGGTGATAATTCTAAAAAAAAGGAGATCAGGGTTTATGTCCCGGGTCCTCCGTGCGTGGAGTTTACATGTTCTCCCTGTGTCTGTGTTGGTTTCCTCTGCGTGACCCAGTTTCCTCCCAGGTTAGGCAGATTGGCATTTCCTAAATTGGCCCTAGTGTGTGGTAGGATTGTGTGTGTGTTTGCTCTGCGATGGACTGGCACCCTGAAACACAACACGTGTTTTGCCCTTATTGGGGCTCATCAGGTGTACATGCGTTTGCATCCTCTCATGGGGATCGAACCTTGGACAACAGTGATGCCTCAGACACTGCGCCACGGCAGCTGGTTCTCTTATTTGTCTTATTTGATGAACCCCAATGAGGGCGAAACACGTGTCGTGTACTCCTTGTATTATTTGGCAGATACTGTATCATATATCTGTGAGCTGCTTCTTGCAACTGAGAGGACATGGCAAATGTTTGCCAACTGGCTGATCAACCACAAGCATTACCTGGTAGGTAACTACATAATAATCAGATTGTGATTCACACTTAAAAAAAGAATATATATATATCTATCTATTATATAAAAAAATCTTGGGTCGAGACGTGCTCATCTCAGAGAGACACTTTGACGTCACGCGAGATTAGACATTACAACCTTAGGAAGCAAGACCCATGAGACGGAGACTTTTGCATCTCACGCCCTACTTACAAACAATTTAAAACAAGTTCACAGACATCTAACCTCGCAGTTGTTGGAATGCTTTTGGCAGACACACTTCATGTGCTCCCAGCACATTGAAAAGAGACACAAAAGCGTTGGAGAGAAAAGAAGGCAAAAAAGGATGCACAAGAGAACAATAATAATCTATGTGCAAATTCAGAAAATAACGAAAGTAATAATCAGCCAACACAACACATGAGAGACACTTTGAAGTCCTGCAAGACAATACAGTGAGACCAAAGGACAGCTGCTATACAGGCTTTTAAAATGATTGACGTACAGTGCGACAAGCAGAACACGCAGCACAGCAGGAGGAGCAGTAAGCAAGCAGGTGATCCGTCCGCATCTCCAAAGCGTGCGTTCAGCCACCCCCTCCCCTTTACAACGTGAGCGGCAGAGGCGTGAAGTGGCTGGCATGTGGCGTGCCCTGGGGTGGAGCCCTCATTTTGGGCTTATCAGGTGAACACACTCTACTGCTCCCCTCTCAGGGATCGAACCTCGGATGTCAGCGTCAGAGACGAAGCCCCTTTATACTGCGCCACGGCGTGTGGTTCGTTTATTTGACAGCCTGTAGATCCGGAATAATTACATTCATTGCATTCGTAGTCTGAGTCTCGGCGACCTGAATTGTGTGGGTGTCGCATACTCTTTGCATTATTTGACAGTAAACTATGCAACATTCCATGATCCGCTTCTTGCAACTGAAAGAGGGAACCGTGGCGGATGTTTGCAGAATGGCAGACCAACCACAAGCGTTACCTGGTAGGTAACCACTCACACAATTCAGGTCGTCGAGACTCAGACTAAGAATGCAATGAATATATACTAGCTGACGCCCGCCATAGCATATGGTGGTGTAAGAATAGGAGTGGAAAATGGTGAGAAAGGAATTCAGAAATCAAGAAGAAATAAATACTTCTTGAAAGGTGCAGTGTGCATGTAGAATTTCCGACCAAGCAGGATTACATGTGAAAGTGATAAATAAATCAGGCTTTCCGAATTTATGTACTATGGCCATGGCATCCTAATAGTTTTGTTGCATATATCTTGGTTTTCCTGAAATGTGGACGGTAATATGATCATTTTGCCTACACGTATGTTGTTATTTTCAGCATTTGCAGTGCGTCTGATAGTTCCACATGCAGATCTTGTTGATGTAATCTAAGACGGTTGAGATGCGCACCCTCTGTTTTAACATACGCATCTACGACGTACTGTTGGAATAGTTTGCCACTGGAGTGCAAAATACTAAATGTATTCCTCATTGCGAATCTGTATGCGTAAAATTGGCATTGAGTAAGCCTTATTCACTTGGTGCTTCTTTTATCGGGAACATGTTGTAAATCTTTGTGCCAGCCAATGTCTCCGTAAGGGAATAAAAGTGGGTAAACCATAGGATCGCAATTCATATTGAGCGTGGAAATCTGTTTACAGGAGTTGCCTATGGGATAGATGCAGATGTCCCGTTCGGCAGGCTTGCACTGTGTCAAAAACATACAACTGTCCATATCCTGGAGAGGTAGAAGTATTAGCGTATAGTGGAGAGATTTGGTGATAAATTTGCCCGTGTATTTTAAAACAGTATGGTCCGTGGCCAGGAGGTTGAGTTATCTATGCACCCATGGAAGCAAACGCTAGAGAAGAGTTGTATTCTCAAATGTGTTCACGATACTTTTTAGCTTCTGATATCTGCTGTGTAAGAAGCTGCTGTAAAGACACAGGTGGCTCCCGCAAAGGTGGTAAAGCTACTTTACCGTTGTGGCAGCACTTCGAGTACTTGTTGGATGTATTATGCTCAGCAGGCAAGTATAGTAGTACATGACATGGAAGAGGACGATTAGGAATCGAGAAAAGCCGTGTCGCCTGCGTGTGTGCGGGACCGATTTTGAAGTGGAAGCAGGACGAACCAGAAGAGAAATATATCAGTCTCAAACTTGATTCTGCTTCCACAAGAAAAAGAACAGATATAACAAAATCTGTAAGTTTTCAGTTTGTGGTGCAGCTATAGTGTGCACTCTTTAGATTACTAATGCAAACGGCATGTGCATTAAATAAAACAGATATGTTTTTACCTTAATAGGTACAAGAGGTAAAAGTGGCCTTTTAGTGATTCTAAGTTTCACAAGACATGCTGTCAATTTTAATCCCATGTGTAAGGGGGCTGTGAAATAGACTGTCAAACAGAGGAATTTCATTCCATAACAACTGCTGTCAATATCCAGCATGGAAAAAGTGTGTGCGTGTTTTTTTAATGAAAGAAATGAATGTCTTCTGTATTGAAAGTATTTGAATACAGGGTGACAGGTATTTCACTTTCAAATAAAGCCATTTTTTAGTCTTTAAACAGGAGTTCTCAGGGATTGATTTCAAACATATTTATTGTAAATGCTATACACAGTACATTTGAATTATATTTCTGGGTAGAAAAAAATGATTGGCAAAAATAAATTTGAATTTAATAAATGCGTACAAAAACATTTATATTGCAGGTCTAGTAGAAAGAAGTATACTGTGTATTAATGTTCACTCAGTCACTCAGTCTTTATACAGTCGTGGCCAAAAGTTTTGAGAATGACACAAGTATTGGTTTTCACACAGTTTGCTGCTCAGTGTTTTTAAATCTTTTTGTCAGATGTTTCTATGGTATACTGAAGTATAATTACAAGCATTTCTTAAGTTTTAAAGGATTTTATTGACAATTACATTAAGTTTATGCAAAGAGTCAATATTTGCAGTGTTGGCCCTTCTTTTTCAAGACCTCTGCAATTTGCCCTGGCATTTTGTCAGTCAACTTCTGTGCCAAATCCTAACTGATGGAAGCCCATTCTTGCAAAATCAATGCTTGGAGTTTGTCAGAATTTGTGGGTTTTTGTTTGTCCACCCACCTCTTGAGGATTGACCATGAGTTCTCAATGGGATTAAGGTCTGAGTTTCTTGGCTATGGACCCAAAATGTTGATGTTTTGTTCCCCAAGCCACTTAGTTATCATTTTTGCCTTATGGCACAGTGCTCCAATGTGCTGGAGAAGGTATTGTTCATCACCAAACTGTTCTTGGATGGTTGGGAGAAGTTGCTCTCGTGGATGTTTTGGTACCATTCTTTATTCATGGCTGTGTTCTTAGACAAAATTGTGAATAAGTCCACTTCCTTGGCTGAGAAGCAAGCCCACACAGGAATGGCCTCAGGATGATTTACTGTTGACATGACACAGGACTGATGGTAGAGCTCACCTTTTCTTCTCCGGACAATCTTTTTTCTGGATGCCCCAAACAGTTGGAAAGGGGATTCATCAGAGAAAATGACTTTACCCCAGTCCTCAGCAGTCCAATCCCTATACCTTTTGCAGAATATCAGTCGGTCCCTGATGTTTTTCTTGGAGAGAAGTGGCTTCTTTGCTGCCCTTCTTGACACGCCATCCTCCAAAAGACTTTGCATCATTGTGTGTGCAGATGCATTCACACCTGCCTACTGCCATTCCTGAGCAAGCTCTGCTTTAACCAGTCCCGAGCCATTAAAAAAGAATGGTACCAAAGCATCCATCCATCCATCCATCCATCCATCCATTTTCTAACCCGCTGAATCCGAACACAGGGTCACGGGGGTCCGCTGGAGCCAATCCCAGCCAACACAGGGCAGGAAACAATCCTGGGCAGGGTGCCAACCCACCGCAGGACACACACAAACACACCAAGCACACACTAAGGCCAATTTAGAATCGCCAATCCACCTAACCTGCATGTTTTTGGACTGTGGGAGGAAACCGGAGCGCCTGGAGGAAACTCCACGCAGGGAGGACCCAGGAAGCGAACCCGGGTCTCTAACTGCGAGGCAGCAGCGCTACCACTGCGCCACCGCTTCGCCACCAAAGCATCCACTAAGAGCAACTTCTCTCAACCATCCAAGAACAGGTGAGGCAGTGGTGCTGAACACTAAGTCACTCTCTTTATTATCAACAAAAGAACAAACAGCTTGCTAGAATGTGGTACATCTTCTGAAAAATCACACAGAGACTTGGTGAGATTGGTTTTGTACTGCTTTACATGAAAGATATATTGAAACTAATTATGAAAACTAATTAATTCAGTAATAGTACAGATACAAAGAATCATGTGTAGTAAAAAGGAATCAGTAATTGTACAGTATGGCTTTTCCAGTATGAAGTGCTTTTGTAAGGACTGAAAATATTACTGTGGTTGTTTCCCATAGGTACCACAAGAGGGAAGCATAGCACTATTTACGAAATGGAAGTCTCACTACATTTGGAAAACAGGGGAGAGTGAATTGATCTCAAATATAACAATATTCTCGAAACCACTTATTTCAATTTAGGGATATGGGGGCCAGAATCTATCCTGTCTAATGCCATCAGCAAAGTACAGCAGCATGTAAGCAGTCCATCAGAATGCCAAGTCACACACACACACACACACACACACACACACACACACACACACACACACACACACACATACCTGCATGGAGTCAATTTAAAATCTCTGTGGATGTGAGTGAAAATCAGAATACTTGGAGGAAGACCCTGAGTGGAGATGCAAACAGTATGCTGACAGAACAGGCACAGGATTCAGACCCAGAATGCTGGATTCATATTCGAGTGCCACTAACCTCAGAGCCAATAGGCCAGTCGAGCTGAACATTGCCTGCGTTTAATAAACTAATTCGTAATGATCTAAAACATCATTTTCCAAGAAAGATTTTGCGGGAGACTACAGCTTGTTTTGGCAAGTTTGGGCTTAATACAAGAATCAAAGCTGACATCAAGCCAATGCATTATGAAGGATGCTCCATCGAATATCATATCCACTTATGGTCAACAACTAACTTAACATGAACATATCTGGGATGTGAAAGGAACACCCGAGCACTCTTAGAAACTCTATGAGCAAATTCAATTCCAACTTGGCCAGTCATAAAATAAAACTTCAACTATTGCGTTATTGGTCTGAAAAAAAGAGGAGACATTGTGCCTCTTGGTAGATGATGATTATTTTTGTATATTCGGTATATTAAAAAATTATAAATGACTAATGCCTTTTATGATTGCACAGATTTGTAACAAATGTGTAAAGTGCTCAGAGAGGCATAAGCATTAGAAATGTAGGCATTTACATCACAAGTGGAGTAGAAGAAAATGCAGCACACTAATAATCTTTACTTGCACCATATTTCTTTCTATTCAAAGAAATCTTCTTTTTCACCACAAGGGTGCAGAGAGCCGGAACCCAACCTGGCAGCACTGCATACTTCACTCCTTCGGAAAAAGGTTGAACAGAAACTTGCAAATTAACCTGGGATTAATTAATTCCATTGAAATATGAGAAAAAACTGAAGAAAACTGACAAAAGCGCAAGGAGGGTGTGCAAAGAAGAACTGACCTCATTTTCCCAGTGTATGAGAGGAGGTAAATTGTATGATCACACATGAACCAATGTTGTAATAATATCCCATCCAGTGTGTTCTGACTTTACCACAAAGATGCTGTTGTGCCTTAAAATCTTTTAAGAGAAAGGAAAATTGACAGATGGTGGAGTGTGTCCTCCAATAAAATGACATTACTGAGCCTATACGATGCTGTCAAAGTAGGATATGGCACTGGGATATTCTATGCCTATAGCAGGAAAACAACTTAAGAAAATAAATGGCGGAAAAACCCAACTTTATATCAGAATAACAATTTTGAGCATTTTTTTAATGCATTTAACCTCTAACTCACATTTCCTCCATTTAGGCTCTTTGCATGAATGCATATTTAAAAAGGAAAAAAGTGTGTTTCAAATACTAAATAACTGCACAACAGAAGTTTTATATATACTCTAAATGTGCCTTATTGATCACACAGACTTATAATGCTCTGCACTATACACTGTGGGTAATGTGGTGCACTTTCTTGTAGTTTTTTACAAGGGTAAAGTAATGCAACTTCCAACAAATGTTACATCATGCTTTAGTCAGTGGCACTGGAATGCAGATTTGGCCAGGACACAGAGTCTAACAGCAGAGCTGCTTAGTAACGTTATATACACTACAGTCTTTGTATAAACTTTGGTGTGCTGTAGTCCTCCCACAAATGCTGCTCAGTTTTAACATGAGGAAAAAGCTAGGTGCTTTAAAATTACCTTAAAAACTTTCTCATTTGTTTTATACTTATGAAATTTACAAGGGTCACTGACCTGAATTTAAAAAGAAAAAAACATTTTTTGGAATGTGGCTTGGAGATTTTAATTTGTAAAATATGTTGTAAATGCAGGGCCCTGGAGATGTCAGGTCATGTTTAATAATGTATATCCATATTGCAATATCAAATGAGTAGAATAATTTTTCAAAAATTATCAAAAATAGATGCCCTGTGCTTTAGATATTATGAAATGGAGCACCAATATGGGTCACTCCAATCCAAAACAATGCACTGTGAGACACTGGTAATATCAGATTAAGCAATCTGCAACGGAGGGATGATAAAAATGGCTGCCTCGCAGTAAGGAGGCCTGGGCTCGTTTCCCAGATCCTCCCTGCGTTGAGTTTGCATGTTCTCCCCGTGTCTGAGTGGGTTTCTCCTGAGTGCTCTGGTTTCCTCCCACAGTCCAAAGACATGCAGGTTAGGTGTATTGGCGATCCTAAATTGTCCCTAGTGTGTGCTTGGTGTGTGTGTGCGCCCTGAGGTGGGCTGGTGCCCTGACTGGGATTTGTTCCTGCCTTGTGCCCTGTGCTGGCTGGGATTGGCTCCAGCAGACCCCCGTGACCCTGTGTTAGGATATAGTGGGTTGGTAAATGACTGACTGACTGACATACTGTGGCTTGCAGGGTGTGCTCCAGCTGCCCAAAACATAATACATAAAGGTCCCCAAAATTTAACTGAAATAACAAACAGCACTTTTTCTTTCTCTTCTTCTGCCTTCACTCCTCTTTCAGCAAGCTTTGCCTTCTTCCACCCGACTCTGGCTCACAGAATGAAGCTGGGCGGCTCTTTTTATGCTGTACCGTGGGAGTACTACAGGTGGCTCAGTAGCAAAATCCGGAAGTACTCCCAAGGTGTGAAGGAAGCCCAACAAAATAGCTCCACCTGACGGCACCCACAGAACTCAACAGGGGTGTCACAGACTCCAAGTCCCATGTTGCCCTGTGGGAATCTTAGGCACCACTGCAACCCAGGGGGGTGGCCATGTAGCAGCCCGTGGCAGGTATTCTTCTGTGTTTGTTCTTTCCCCTGATCCTTCCGATTCACAGCCATCCAGGTGGGGTAAGGGCCCCCGTCGTCTGCCACAATAGTATCACGTTAACAACAAAAAAAAAATCATCCCTAATAAGAGAACTACTTCATCTACTATGGTTGTTACCTCCATTCTCTTCTCGCCTATTCCTCTTTGACCCAATTCATATCCAATCACCCTTGACAGTGAACCATCTTTAATCTCTGTACTGACTGTATTTCCAGGTCTAACACTGGAAATATGTCGTGGGCCAGGGATATTCTATTGAACAATAAAGCTACTTTCTAATAGTGATATCTATTGGACCCTGGATAAAGAATGCCCCGGAGAAACCTTTGCTACTCTAAGAGGCAAGGGCCTGTGTTGCTTTTGGGCTGCCTGTCTGTGGTACAATACTTGTGTTACCATTTTGTAGGCAGATGCAATCTGTCATGCCAGTCTCCTTTTTACTGGTAGACATATTCTTACTGTCCCCTAGCATACCATACCTACTCACAGTGACATGTAGAGCTGCTGTCTAACTGACACTGTTGGTTTCTTTCTTTCTGCGCAGTCCTAGCGAAGCTCTGCCTTGTTCTCTGTGATGATGATGCCATCTTTGTCTTTGGACAACATTTTATAACACTCGGTACAATATGAGAAGCAAAGCCATCTTTGATATTTTTAGAGCAGCACAGTCATCCATAGTTTATGAATACATTTTCTTTCAAGTTTTGTTTTTATATATTAGATTTTGTTTTTCTTTTTTACATTTTTTAAAAAGTACTTTGATTTTTTTATAGCCCCCACAAAAGAAAAGATTGTATAATTTTACCATGAGTCAGATCAATCCATAGTTTTATATGCAGTAGCATTTTTATGTGGTGCAGCATTATAAATCACATTCTTGTAGGAATCTTAAACAGTGTGCTATTCATTTACAGTGTGAAAATGTCCTTTGTGGGGACATAAAGTAATTATATTGAAATACAATGTAGCCATGTTATGTTACAGCTCATCCGGAACTCTTTTGTTGTCCTTGCTGAAGAGAAGGTCAGTTTTAGTTGCTCAGTATAACTTTAAGTTAATGATTGGCTAGAAAAATACATGTAAATGAAGCGAAATAATTTAGAGACTAAAAGAGCTGAACAGCTAAGAATTATGTTCCTCTGTCAGATGTATTTCATTCCTCTAGTGTCTCTTAACAGTTCCAACAGTCCCAGAGGCTGAGGAGGATTTACATCCTGTTCTCTTGCTTTATGACAAAGGACATGGCTTGTAATTTTATGGGAAAAAGAACTACTATACTGTCCACATTCTATATTTGGAAAGTCATTTCCTGCAGTAGATTTGTATAAGAATGGGGCCCTCAGACAAGAGCAGCAACCTTCTTAATTGCAGCGTTTCTGCTAAACCAAGAATGACAAAGGGGCTGTAAAAACAAAGAATATGGCTGATATGCTATAGCAGATTAAAAGATTGATGTTTGGGGTGATGCATCATTTGAATACAAAAAGGCAGCAGTACTGTATATTGAGATAGGGATTTCTAATGCTTTGCTAATGTACATTAGGGGTCTCAAAGTGGGATTCAGGAAAGCTTTATTAGCTGTAGGGTTTTACCCTTCCTAAAACTTAGGCCTTTAGAGGAATCACGTTCAATAACAACTGCTGTCAATGTCAAGCACGGAAAAGGTGTTTTTTTAAAATGAAAGAAATGATCTTCTGTATTGATTTTAAAGTACTTTAATGCATGGTGACAGGTAATCTTACTTTCAAATAAAGAAGTCATTTTTTAAACTTCAATCAGGAGTTCTCAGGGATAGTTAGCCAACATATTTATTTTTAAATGCTATATACGGTACATTTGAATTATATTTCTGGGTAGGAAAAAACAATCAGTAAAAATAAATTTGAACTTAATAAATGAGAAAAAATTACTTTTTTATTGCATGTCTAGCAAAAAGAACAATACAGTGTTTTAATGATCAATCACTTGATCTGTCTTTATATAATAACTAGGGGGCTTATCCCCTGGTCGCTTCATTCACCAACGCCCCCTGGCCTGCACTATGCGCCAGCCACTTCACGTCTCTGCTGCTTGCGTTCTGAAGATGGGGGCTGAACGCACCCCAAGGTGATGCAATCGCTTCTCCGACACCCCCTCTTAAACAGTGATACAATGGAAAACAAATAGTTTGTTTTTACATCCTCTTTGTTCGATCAGCTGCTGGATTGCTGCTGCTGCCGTGCTGCATGATCTGCATTTCGCAAGGCACTTCAAACATTTAAAAGCCTGTACAGCAGCTGTCTTTCTCATCTACTCTTTGTCTTTTATTTCGTGGTTATGTTAACTAATGTGGTCTTATTTTAATTTCTTATTTTGTCTTTTATTTTTCTTTTCTTCATTATGTAAAGCACTTTGAGCTACTTTTTGTATGAAAATGTGCTATATAAATAAATGTTGTTGTTGTTGTTGTTAAATCTCTTGGCACAAAGTCCTGTCTCACGGGACATGAGTTCTTGATATTTTAGTTTATAATTTAAAAACGGAACAAGAACCTGAAAATCTAACATCATCACATTAAAGTTTGATAAATTCTGAAAAGAATGGTACAAAATATATATATGTAGGTTTTAAAATAAGCCCGATTTAAAGTGTGACAAAAAACATGACATAAAAAGTCACATAAAATTGTTGCACAAAATCGTTGCACTTTTAGGCTTAGGATTTTATATATATAGAATAGATAAAGTTTGTGTGTGTGCAGACTAACGTTAAAAATTATTTTGGATCACCATTACACATTTTATCTGTTACAGGGTTATGAGCAATTGAAGCCTAACAAAAAGGATCAGTCACACTCACATTCACATTCAAATCCATGAATGTTGTACTGTTGGAATGAACAGGATTGCATGACACGACCTTGTGGTGGTGGTGGTGCTGGTGGGTATTTGGGTGATGGAGCTGCTTATAGGCTTCAATCATCCTTAAACCTACCTTATCTGGGGATCAGTGCTCCTTGTAGATTTAGACACCAGGTGATCTACATAGCTTATGGAAAAACAGCATGGAAATGTAATGGAGACTTATGGTTTGCAAGACCAAGTCAGTTTAGTTTACCAAATGGATAAAGGCATACTCGGCAAATCAGACTGCCTCTTGGAAAGTGGAATATTACTTTGTGGGGTTTGGGGAGGGAGGCTTAAACAATACAGAATTCATTCAGACCAAGGTTATTTTTGCTGTTATTTTTTGTTATTAGTTTGTATTTCCAAACTATTCTGAACTGTCAGTTCATTTTCAGTTTTATTTCATTATCATTTGACAGCTTCTATTTTAGGGGATACACAAACCAGTGTGTTTCTTCATGCTGGTCCCAAGCCCGGATAAATGGGGAGGGTTACGTCAGGAAGGGCATCCGGTGTAAAATTTTGCCAAATCAATGTGGACAACAATACAAATTTCCATACCGGATCGGTCGAGCCCCGGGTTAACAGTACTGTTAGCCAACAGAGTGCTGGCGGAAATTGGGCTACTGTTGGCCAAAGAAGAAGAAGGAGAAGAAGAGGGGGGAGATGTGCCTGGAGGCAGGAGAAGAGGAGGAAAGTAGAGAGTGGAACTGAGGGTAGGAACTTTGACTGTTGGCAGTATGACTGGTAAGGGGAGAGAGTTAGCAGATATGATACAGAGAAGGAAGGCTGATATATTGTGCATGCAAGAGACTAAATGGAAGGGGAGTAAGGCCAGGTGGATTGGAGGTGGATTCAAATTGTTCTATCATGGTGTGGATGGGAGAAGAAATGGGGTAGGAGTTATTCTGAAGGAACAGTATGTCAAGAGTGTTTTGGAAGTAAAAACAGGGTCAGACAGAGTAATTATTATGAAGCTGGAAATTGGAGGTATGATGATGAATGTTGTTAATGCATATGCACCGCAAGTTGGGTGTGCAATGGGTGAGAAAGAATATTTTTGGAGTGAGTTGGATGAAGTGATGAACAGGGTACCCAAGGGACAGAAAGTGATGATTGGAGCGGATTTCAATGGGCATGTTGGTGAAGGGAACAGAGGAGACGAGGAGGTGATGGGTAGGTATGGTGTCAAGGAGAGGAATGAAGGTCAGAGGATAGTGGATTTTGCCAAAAGGATGGACATGGCTGTAGTGAATACGTATGTTAAGAAGAGGGAGGAACATAGGGTTACGTACAAGAGTGGAGGAAGATGCACACAGGTAGATTACATCCTATGCAGAAGAGTTCATCTGAAGAAGATTGAAGACTGCAAAGTGGTGGCAGGGGAAAGTGTAGTTAAGCAGCATAGGATGGTGGTCTGTACGATGATGTTGCAGATCAAGAACAGGAAGAGAGTGAGGGCACAGCCAAGGATCAAATGGTGGAAGTTGAAAAAGGAGACTGCAAGGTTGAGTTTAGGGAGGAGGTGAGACAGGCATTGGGTGGTAGTGAACAGTCACCAGACAGTTGGGAAACCACAGCAGATTTAGTTAACAGCGAGCAGTTTCTTGGCGTGACATCTGGAAAGAGGAAGGAGGAAAGGAAACCTGGTGATGGAATGAGTAAATACAGGAGAGTATACAAAGGACGAGGATGGCAAAGAAGAAGTGGATAGTCAGAGAGATGCAGAAAGTAGACAAGAATACAAGGAGATAAGGTGCAAGGTGAAGAGAGAAGTGGTGCAGGCTAAAGAAAAGGCGTATGATGAGTTGTATGAGAGGTTGGACACTAAGGAGGGAGAAAAGGACCTGTACCGATTGGCAAGACGGAGGGATCGAACTAGGAAAGATATGCAGCAGGTTAGGGTGATAAAGGATAAAGAATGGAAACGTACTAACAAGCGAGGAGAGTGTGTTGAGCAGATGGAAAGAGTACTTTGAGAGGCTGATGAATGGAGAGAACAAGAGAGAGAAGAGGTTGGATGATGTGGAGATAGTGAATCAGGAAGTGCAACAGATTAGCAAGGAGGACGTAAAGGCAGCAATGAAGAGGATGAAAAATGGAAGGCCTGTTGGTCCAGATGACATACCTATGGAAGCATGGAGGTGTTTAGGAGAGATGGCAGTGGAGTTTTTAACCAGATTGTTTAATCGAATCTTGGAAAGTGAGAGGATGCCTGAGGAGTGGAGGAGAAGTGTACTGGTGCCGATATTTAAGAATAAGCGGGATGTGCAGGACTGTAGTAACTACAGGGGAATAAAATTGATGAGCCACAACATGAAGTTATGGGAAAGAATAGTGGAAGCTAGGTTAAAGAAGTGAGGTGATGATTAGTGAGCAGCAGTATGGTTTCATGCCAAGAAAGAGCACCACAGATGCAAAGTTTGCTCTGAGGATGTTGATGGAGAAGTTTAGAGAAGGCCAGAAGGAGTTGCATTGTGTCTTTGTGGACCTGGAGAAAGCATATGACAGGGTGCCTCGAGAGGAGCTGTGGTATTGTACGAGGAAGTCGGGAGTGGCAGAGAAGTATGTAAGAGTTATACAGGATATGTACGAGTGTGACAGTGGTGAGGTTTGTGGTAGGAGTGACGGATGCATTCAAATTGGAGGTGGGATTACATCAGGGATCGGCTCTGAGCCCTTTCTTATTTGCAATAGTGATGGACAGATGGCAAACGAGATTAGACAGGAGTCCCCGTGGACTATGATGTTTGCTGATGACATTGTGATCTGTAGCGATAGTAGGGAGCAGGTTGAGGAGTCCCTGGAAAGGTGGAGATATGCTCTTGAGAGGAGAGGAATGAAGGTCAATAGGAACAAGACAGAATACATGTGTGTAAATGAGAGGGAGGTCAGTGGAATGGTGAGGATGCAGGGAGTAGAGGTGGCGAAGGTGGATGAGTTTAAATACTTGGGATCAACAGTACAGAGTAATGGGGATTGTGGAAGAGAGGTGAAAAAGAGAGTGCAGGCAGGGTGGAATGGGTGGAGAAGAGTGTCAGGAGTAATTTGTGACACACGGGTATTAGCAAGAGTGAAAGGGAAGGTCTACAGGACGGTAGTGAGACCAGCTATGTTATATGGGTTGGAGATGGTGGCACTGACCAGAAAGCAGGAGACAGAGCTGGAGGTAGCAGAGTTAAAGATGCTAAGATTCGCACTGGGTGTGACGAGGATGAATAGGATTAGAAATGAGTACATTAGAGGGTCAGCTCAAATTGGACGGTTGAGACAAAGTCAGAGAGGCGAGATTGAGTTGGTTTGGACATGTGCAGAGGGAGATGCTGGGTATATTGGGAGAAGGAGGCTAAGGATAGAGCTGCCAGGGAAGAGGAAAAAGAAGAAGGCCTAAGTGAAGGTTATGGATGTGGTGAGAGAGGACATGCAGGTGATGGGTGTTAACAGAACAAGATGCAGAGGGACAGAAAGATATGGAAGAAGATGATCTGCTGTGGTAACCCCTAATGGGAGCATCTGAAAGAAGAAGAAGAAGAAGATCGGTTACTTATCTCAATTAGTTTTTTATTTTGAGAGGATATTTTCAGAGATTTTTATTTCACATAATTTTTGTTTTAGCCTAAAAAGGTCTAGCTGATGAAATGCATGTACTGTCTTCACAGTCACAGGGATAGTAGAAACATATACATGTGCTCATAAAAGATGTAGTGAGCCCCTTTTTGTTCCAGCCATTTATAACAGATAGGTATCTTCCAATGTTTTGTAAAAAGTGTCTTTCTCTTACATTGCAGCAGTGTCCATTGATTTAAGGATTAGGTTTTTATCATGGCCGCTTTTTAAACTTCTGATCAAAAACCACTTCACTAATGAATTAATTCTCTGTCAACTGAGGTGACCAGACAGCAGATATGAAGGTAAAATTTGAGGACCTGTCATTTTTCCCCCTTTGGTACAGTCGATATGTGTTTGTGTCACAGTTCTCAAATGTTTTATAGCCAACTTTGTTCAGTCATGCCATTCTATTGGATAAGGTTGTCCCAATGCAACATCTGAGGTGCACAGGAGAAAACTGTGTTTTATTTGTCCATACTGAAAGACCATTAAGATAATTTTACTTTTTTAAAGACACTGGAATTGATGCTCAAAAGGGCACGATCTAGTTACTCTCTAGTCCTATTTGAAGATTTCAGTGCTCATGTTGGGAATTAAGGAGATACCTTGAAGAGTGTCACTGGGAGGAATAGCCCATCTAATCTGAGTCCAATACTTGAATTATTACTGTAGTCATGGATTTACCATAACAAACACCATGTTCAAACACAAGAATGCTCATAAATATACTTGGGACTACAGTACCTTTGGCCAAAGGTAAGTGAAGCACTTTGTAGCTAATCTAATCTAATGTAATCTGAAGCAATATGTTCTGAACACTTGGCTAAAGAGAATTGCTTAGCCAAAAATTGACCACCATTTGGTGGCGTGCTGGCTCAGAGAGATAGAATGCCTGCTGAATGGACTTGGAAAATACAAACAGATAGGCAGGTATTCCAAAAAGGGGGTAACTGAAGTACAGGTTGAAACAAAGGCCCGTGTGTGGGTGGAGTCTGGTGAGACAATGGAGAACAAGTTTCAGGAGGCCATGAAGAATTTTTAGCAAACCACTTACCTCAGAAATGAGAGATGGTTTTTGCATACATTGAGAGACAGAAGGAACACTTTGTGGTGCTCCTAAACCAGGTGGATAAATCTTCCTTGGAACAGGCAGTACCAGAAGCATTGGATGGTGTTTTGTCCAGCTCTGTGGCTAAGTTTGCTGCATTGATCAATACTGGCAGGCTACAAGGATGGATGCGATTCAACTAGCAATGTTGAATGCACTGTGTATTATGGGTGTGTTCTGGTTAAAACACCCTCTTCAATACAACATGAAAGGCATGCCTAGGAACTGTTAGACTGGGATTGTGGGGGGCAAGATGGTGTACAAAAATTGACCAAGGTATCACAATGTGCAATGTCCTGGGAAATCCTATGCCAGGATACTGGAATTTGGAACCTTATATTCAGGAGGAGCAATGTGGCATTTTGTTCCAGCCAAAGAGCAGACCACACTTTATACCCTTGCAAAGATATTGGAGGGGTCATGGAAATTTGCCAAACCTGAGATCTTCAAAACAATTATGACAATGTAGCACACAGTATTTTATGGAAGGAGGTACAATAGTATTCGATTCTGGGGTTGTTGCTGTGTCCCCTTCTGTCCCAGTATAGTATTTACACAATAAGAGTTCTGTTTGAATATCTCGAATTAAGTTGAGAGCATTTAATGTACATGATGGACTTAACCAGGGGTGTGGCAATGTCTGTCCTTTCCTGTCCATGATTTTTTTCCAAAATGCAACCAATGTATGAAAGAATATCTGATTTATAAGCCTAGGAGTTGCAGATGATGTTGTTCTCTTTGTTCTGTCTCAGCCAGGGTTCCTCCCCTAGGGCTCAAATTCTTGTTTAATGTCTATTTTGTTCGATTGTGAGTATTTTCTTTATGTTAGTATTGTTATTTACTTAGTTTCTGTGATTACATGTGATCAGGCTTATTGATGACTGTCTCAATCTGTGAATAAGACCTTTCTAGAGTTTCGTCTCATTTAATATTAGTTCCTACTTTGTGTCCAATGTTGATAAGGCAGGCTTCTGTTTTGTGTGTTTCATATGTTGTATTTTCATAATTATGATCAGTAAAAGCATTTCTGAATTGCAGTGCAGTAGTTAGAATTGTTTTCCCACAATTTTCTGTTCTGAATCAATTTTTCCTATTGAATATTGAAGGGGGCCACTGCCTCTCCTGGCAACCTTGGTGCAAGGCCGAAACAAATTAGGCTGTGCAAGAATCACATCAGAGGACACACTCAAGAACAAACACATACTCACTCACCTTGCAACTCTTCAGAATTGTCGAGATCTTATGAGTTCCCAAGCATGAAAGTCCCAAATATACTCAAAAAGACTGGCGAAACAATCAGGATTGTTTGACATGTGCCAGGCAACCCTCCAACTGCCTGCAAAATACTACTGGAAAGTACATAAATATTTTCAAAAATGTATGAATGACTGGAAAAGAATTTTATAAACAATGGACATGAGAGATATGGAAATGATATTAATAATAGAAGGACATATCTGTGTGAAGCAACAAAAAGCTTGATGTGTTAACTGTTTTCATCTTGGTCCTTACTGAGACAAGTAAACGCAGCCTTGAATAATCAACAAAAAGAGATTAAGTAAAACCCCATTTTACAAGTTTGGACTTTTATCTGTTCCACTGGAATCATCTGCCTAGCACTAAGGTCTCAACATGTATTCAACATACCATTATGTAACAAGTGAAAGGCACAAACTACAGGATATTCCATTTCATCAGTGTCTTGTTGTAGAATGTCTCATGTTTGTGGAACACCAGGAAATGCCAGCTTTTAACAAACAAAAAGAAAAACAAACAAATAAACAAACAAGGGCTGCATCTTGTAACCTATTGCTAATAAATATAAATAATTAACATAAACAAAATAGCAGTGCTGTGGGGTATTCTTTAGAATATGATTGAAAAGAAAATGCTGATTTATGCAAATTTTACCTTTGAACACAAAGACCTTGCACATACATTCTTCCACTTTTTTGGGTACAGAGAGAGGCTAAAACTAAGTGGGCTTTATCAGTCAAACACTTTCTTTGATTGCTTTAACAATTGTGTGGCTTACCATTCTTTTTTTAGCTTGTTCCTGAAATTTAAAGCTTTGACTCCCTCCATGCTCTACCACAGCCAACCTAGAATCTGTAATAAAACATTTGAGAAGTTTCAGTTAATGATAGGCCAACTGAAATGAAGCAGGGACTCTGTCATTTATATACAGTATTTTGAGGGTGCATAGTTTTCCCCTTATTTTGAGAGATTTATTCAAGTTAAAGGTAAGCATTATAAACAATATTTACATCACTTGTTCACGCAGATTGGTATGTCAGTATCAAAAAAGGTTTTTATTATTTGTTTTTTTTATTGTTAATGTTCTCCTTTATCATCTGTTCATCTTTCTTTAAAGTGTTTTAGCTCTTAAGTATTTTTGCAATTGATTTATCTGATTAAATTTACATAACATGAACCTTCACCATATTTTGCAGTTTATCTTTTTACTTGCACTGTTCTCTGATTGTTCTTTAGGAATAAGGATGTTAGGGTTATGCCTATGGTATTAATGTATGCCTTCGTTTTTCTCTCTTTCTATGATACAAACAATGTAACGTATTTGGCTCCTACCTTGAAAGTTCTTTCTTTTTTTTATTTGAGCTCCCTCAAATTTAAAAATATTACATAATTATCCAATTGTGAAACATTAATAAAGAATCAGGAGAAGGTAAAAAAGAAGACATCATAGCCCCTGCAGCTTTCAGTTATAATTAAAATACTGCTAGTAATTTTATCTCATTCAATGAAAACATTATGAAGCCAATGTTATTGTTGCTTTTATTGTATGACTGGTGCCTTCAGAACTATGGAGAAGGCATACACCTGTATGCTTGTATGAATAGGCACACCCTTAAAGAAAAATAATAAAGTAACAGTGAAGTGCCAACAGTGAAGTTACCCACTTTGTAAAATGCTTCAAATAAGGTTATCAGTACAAATTTCTATTTCTGAATAGCCACAATAGCTTATGATTTTTGCTTCAGTCAAAGTTATTTATTTATAATAATCTAATTTTGCCTTCTGTACCAAGCAAGGCTTCTTTCTTACCTGTTGCTGAAATCAGTATGGTCTTGCAAGATAGTTTGCGCTCTCTTCTTTAATTGTGGTTTATGCTGCTGTCTGATGGGTTTGAATCCTGTGCTTAGTTCTTGTCTAGGTGTACCTTACAGTATATATTCTCCCTGTGTCTGTTTTGGTTTTCCTCCCACATCCATAAACATGTATTTGTTAGGATAATGTGTGTGTTAGCTGACTCCAAAACTGACCTGTCCATGTGTGCGTGAGTGGGCCCAGTGATGGACTGGCTCACAGTGCTACTGGAATTGGGTATTATGTTATGTTATATTGTTAACGCCAAGCATTTTAAATTTTAACAAATACTTTTATTCTTGTCCTTACTAAAAGTCCTATTTAGTTCTTTTACAGACTGTCCTTCCTTAAAATACAAACAAATTCCAAATACAGACAATGATGTAATAATATAAATCAGAAGCAGCTAATATGATCTAATTTGCACTCGTTTTTCCACTGTATACATTTGGTTTCTAAATATACCATCCATCTATGCATTTTAGAACATCTTTTTTTTTTCAGCATAATTAAGGAAGCTATCTCTAATCAAGGCTGGTACACGGAGGAGTGAAGGGTGCTGCTGATTCAGAAATCTTGGTTTCCTCCCACTTGCAGTAGATATACAATGTATTTAGAAAATATACAGACCCCTTAATTTGTTTCACATTTTATGTTGAAGACTTATGCTTAATCATTTAAATTATTTTTTCTCCTCATCAAACAACACTCAGTACCCCAGAAAGACAAAACAAAAATGGCATTTTAGATTTTTTGCCAATTTTATTAAAAATAAAAAACTGAAATATCACATCAACACAAGTATTCAGTCCCTTTGCTACGACAGCTGAAATCTGGCTCAGGTAAACCCATTGTGTTGATCATTCTTGAGGTGTTTTCACACCTTGCTTGAAATCCATCTGTAGTCAATTCAATTGATTGGACAGAATTAGAAATGGCTTACACCAATCTACTGTGGCAAAACAACAAAGAGAGCAAAGTGTGTGCTGGGGTCCTGAGGGATTCCCTGTTTAACTGAAGTTGTCTGGAGAACAAAAGAGTTGCACACATAGTGGGACAAGGGTTTTACTTTGCACCAAGAGCAACAATTGCTTCAAGAGTATGAAGCTCCATCTTGTTGTGAAGCTGTTTGAGGAATGAATGCCGATTTTCAGTGATAGGTCCTCAATACAGCAGCAGATCTGGAAAGGGTAGAGCTTGCAGTGACCTCATCATTCTTCTGAATATTTTTCCTCCTCCATTCTAGAGTGACAAACAGAAAATCTGTTAGTGACAGTGTCACACCTTTATCATAACCTGTATTTCCCTTGAGTCCCATACCCAGAAAAAACTCCCTATGCTCTTACGTTTGACACTATATAAGATTCCACAGTTGACATTGTATTTCAGAGCAAAAAACAATCTGTGAGGCCACAAGAATTGCTTGCAGAGCTTGGATACAGGTTAGTGTTGAGCCACAGACCTGCAGCATTGTAGAACACAGTGGTCTTCATAACTCTTAAATGAAAGACATTTGGAATAACTATGACTCTTGGTCACCTGGCTAAACTGAGCAATTGGGGAGAAGGATCTCGGCAAGAGAGGTTTCCAAGAACCCAATGGTTACTGTCGTTGAGCTCCAGACAACCTGTGTAGATATAGGAGAAACTTCCAAAAAGACAACCATCACTGAAAAACTCAATCTGGGCTTAGTGACACAGGGGCCAGATGGAAACCTATCCTCAGTCAAAGAAACATGAAAGCTTCCTTTGAGTTTGTAAAAAAGCATCTAAAGGAATCTCAGATAGTGAGAAACATGATTCTCTGGTCTGATGAAACCAAGAGTGAACTGTTTGTCCTCATTTATAAGCATCACATCTGAAATAAACCAGGAACAGCTCATTACCAGGGCAATACCATTCCAACAGTAAAGCATGGTAGTGGCAGTATCATGCTATGGGGTTGTTTTTTAGAGGCAGGGACTGAAAAACTAGTCAGGGTCAAGTGAAAGCTGAACAGAGCAAAGTAGACAGATATCTTTAAAATATCTGCTCCAAGGTGCTCTGGACTGGTTCAAAGTTTCATTTTCTAAAAGGACAATGACCCTAAACACAAAGCGAACTATGTGAATGTCCCCGAGTGGCAAAGCCTAAGTCCAGACTTGAACCCAACTGAACATCTTTGGAGACACCTGAAAATAGCTGTCCACTGCAGGTCTCCACCCAACCTAACAAAGCTTGAGAAGATCTGCAAAGAAGACTGGCAGAAAAACCTCAAATCCAGGTGTGCAAAGCTTGTTGTGTCATACCCTAGAAGGCTCCAGGCCATAATTGCTGCCAAAGGGCTTCAAATAAGTACTGAGTAAAGGGTATGAATACTTGCGTCAAAGTGGCATTTCAGTTTTTTTATTCTTAATACATTCTGCAAAAATTTTTAAAACTCTGTTTTCTCTTTGCCATTTCTGGGGTATTCCAGTAAATGCTTCCAAATTCATTGGATGATGCTTTATCCTATAAGAAGATAATGATCTCAAACATACTGATAAGGCAATATCAGAGTTTTTCAAGGCTACAAATGGAAAATTCTTGAACGGTCAAGCCAGTCACCCAATTTAAATCTAATTGAGCATGACTTCCATATGCCAAAGTAAAAACCTAAAGGTACAAGCCCCCAAATCAAGCAGGAGATGAAGCTGCCTGCATTAGATGCTTGGCAAAGCATCACTAGAGAAGATACTCAGCACCTGGTGATGTCTATGAATTGCGGACTTGCAGACCAGTCATTACATGCAGGGGATATGCAACAAAGTACTAAATATGACTGCTTTAATATACCTACCATTGCTATGTTCCAAACATTATTGTACCCTGAAATGGAGGAACCATGTATTAAAAGTGTTGTCATTTCTACATGGTGTGACCGAAATGTATGCAAATACTATTAAATTAAAATCTGCAATATGCACTTTACTCACACCTGAATTGTTTAGTTTGTAATTTTAAACTGTGGAGCAGAGGAGTAAATGAAAGAAAAATGTGTCTTTTTCATAAAAATTATGGAGGACACTGTATGTGGACTTTGCTGGGTCAAGCAAGGGAAACATTCAAGTGCTGAGAAACCTCTTTAGCCATTATGGGACCCTTGTGATACTTGTATGAGACAATGGACTACAATTCACAGCTCACATAAATGTGCCATGTGACCTGTGACATTAAGCCAAGTTAAGAAAGATGGCATGTTTTTTGAGCACTGGTTATAGCACACTGTAAGATTCTATACCTTATATGAAAGTGTGAAATGCACTAATTTGTTTGTAATATTAAGATGCATTACTGTATACAAAATATACAACAGAGATATCATTTAGGTTATATTTACATACTTTTCTGAAAGTTTTTATTCCAAATGCATGTACATGTTTTTGTCAATAAGTTAACAATCTTTGTACTATAAGCTGTTGTATCAAGATTTACATGTATCTGTAAAATGTCTAAATTTAATGAGTCTATACCAAAATTATTATTAAAATTCAATAAAAATAAAAATATAACAAATATGAGGATATTTTATGGCTTGTTATCTTCTAAATAATTTGGTAAATTCAACACATTTTATTTTACTGCATTTGGCCAGTGGTTGGATGAAAAATAAAACACTAATTTACTTTAATGCAAAGAAAGTATAGTAAAAAAAAGCAAAAGAGACTCTGGTTTTTACAGCATATAATTTGGCTTGGAAAAGGCCAATTACAGAGATGCACTCCTCCCAGACAGACATCTGTAGCTGGATCTTACTACGTGGCAGTTTTCAGACAGAGAGGGGAGGGGGAGGAGACAGAAAATTCAGGAAAATGCCAAGGCCTACAGTCTCAGAAACAGGGACAATATTAGATAACTGTGGATTGAACAATCTACTCCATGTAGAATGAGTGCAATGCATAAAAATCAATTTCTAAATCACTGCATTAAACAAATCAGGCTTTGCACTGAACAAAATGTTTGAATAAAATGAGTTGGAGTCTACTTTCAGGCAAAACCTTTAATAATAAGTTTATATATTTTTTAACTCTTATAACACCCAATAACTGTCATGATAATTTACTAATATAAGGCACTTCTGATAACTTTAAAATGTCAATAATAATGAGATAAAATAGATCATACTGTAAATAAAACTACATAGTAATCTAATCAAAATGTAAACATAATCTATCATTCTCAAATCTGCTTAATTCAATTCAGGTTCACAGGGGCAAGAAAAATTTCTGACAGCACTAGGCCCAAAACAAACACCCTGGATGGGGCACAAGTCCATCACAGAATCTGACACACACCCACAGTCATATTCACACAGGACACATTTGAACCTTAACCATTCGCATATGACAAATTTGAAATGTAACCTGCACATATCTGGGGATGGAAATTAAAAACATCCAAAGGAAAACCCACATAATGCAAATTCCATACAGGCAAGGACTGTACATGGGATTATAATCCATTATATTGGATCTGTAAAGCAGCAGCCTTAACTAACTAACCACCATGCCACCCATAACAAAAAAATTATTAT
Organism: Erpetoichthys calabaricus; assembly: GCF_900747795.2. Taxonomy (NCBI): domain Eukaryota; kingdom Metazoa; phylum Chordata; class Cladistia; order Polypteriformes; family Polypteridae; genus Erpetoichthys; species Erpetoichthys calabaricus. The sequence continues at coordinate 199,181,703 of NC_041397.2, forward strand.
GGTTAATTTGATTTTATCACATCATTAAGTCAGTAGCAGCCATTTTCTCACTCCTACAACTGATTGTGTGCTGTTAGGCCACTTCCTCCTTATAATGATTATCCAGGATATCATGGGGATAAAGTATTAATGACAAAAGGACTGGTGCATCAGCTCAAGCACAATGGTAACAATGTTTAAACTGCCCATCTACCAACAAAAAAGTCAACTTTTGACTTCACAAATTTGCTTGTTGCAGTAATTCTACTGTTGTGTATATCAGCTATCAGATAATTACATCATAACATTACATCTTGCTTGAAGAAGGGGCCTGAGCAGACTCAAAAGCTTGCATATTGTAATCTTTTTAGTTACCCAAAAAAGGCTTGACTTCTCATAGCTATCAGATTAATACTATTATATCACTCATTGTTTTAACAGCTGTTCCCTTAAGTGATTAAAAACTGAATCTTCCAAGCAAGCGAGAAGGTTGTTGCTTGGGCACCAAAAGCAAACAAACAAACAAATAAAATTTACAGTTACCTGATTATATGGCATACATTGTTTGCAGTATTAAAAGATTTTTCAAAAAGGAATTTAAGGTCACACATTGTTTCTGAAAAGACAAGCAGTTACTAATCCAAAAATAATAAATGTGGTTGAAGATTTCCAATGTTGAAATTTGCAAATCATGCACTATCACTATACAGACATTTATGTCTCAGAATATCCCAAAGGAGATCCTCTTTGATACAGTAACCCTGATATTTTACTTTTACAGCAATATTTGTATCTCCTGCTCACTGTTAGCAAAAATATTTAAATAAACATTACAATGTTATAAATTCTTCTTTGACATAACAGAAATAAGTTTGCAAAAAGGTCGTGTTTTCAAGGACTTTGACATGGCTTATATTGCCTCTCATGGTCTTATCTATCCCTGGGAACATATCAATGTATGGGCGCACCTGGGATCCTAGGAATGCCTGGAATTAAGTAGGAATTTGCAGGCATGAGATATACGATTTACATCAGTGAAGCTTCCTCCTAAAAAGGTGTCTTTTTTAATAAGACTGAAACACTCTGTACACGTTAAATATATGAAAGTATTGTGCGTACCAAAACAATTGTCACAATCATGGAAGAATAGATATTTTGGTCAATGTGTTATTAAACAGGATGCACTCTGGCTGTATTTTGGCCCCTTTTATAACACAGTTCAGCTACATTATTAATAATACTAGAAACATGTACCACTGATCAATTATGTAATGCCCTGGTCTCAAATGCAACATACTTTCATACTTTTATCTCTTAAACTTGCATTTAAAATTACCTAGTTGTGAGAAGTTGCAGCCATTGTGCATTGGACACAAATGAGGAAACAGCACTTAATCTTAAAATTCAATCTATGGCACATTACAGTTGGCAGGGAGGATAAATCTGCAACATGCCACGACCTGGACCCCAGTTCCATTCCCAGCTGGGATGTCTTCTGTGGGGAAGTGGCAGAAACTCCTCTTGCTCAACATAAGTTTAACAAACATAGTTGTGCAAAGCATAAGACTGCAAGCACCTAGCTCAATATAGCAGCAGTGTAATCGGAGTTTATAGGAACTCTGTTTTCTCCTACCCTAGTTCAAAAACCATAAAGATGGGTATGACAGCGTGCCCTGAAATGGACTGGTTAGCTCCTGTTCACTGGTGCTAGAACAGGACCCAGCCTGCTGAAACCCTGAATAGAAAAAAATGTGTTCAGAAAAAAACAGGATTAAAAGGTTCATATGGACTGGCCTGCCTGGCACTTACATTCTGTGATACTCAGTGAAAAATGTAGTTTTGGGCGTTAATCTTGTTAAAAACATGACTGATAAAAGCCAAATAAAAATGAGATAAAATTATTTTTAAAAAGAGTTTAGATGACCGTAAAATGTATCTGACAAAATAACACACATCTTAGGTAAAACATCTTTTTGTATGAAATTATCAGTAAATCTAAAAACGAGCTTTGGTTTTGAAGCACGACGCTTCACATCTTCAAAGCTAGGATTGTGCAGACGTGGCCCATTGGTTCAAGCAGGCGGAGAACAGGAAAGAACATGTTGTTTTATTTATTTATTTTTTTCTTTTCTTTTCTTTCCTAAGAGGCATTAGGACCCTGAATGAGGGCGTGAACAGTTATAACGGGGGGCCTGGAGGAGGTCCTAAAAGCTGCCTTTGTGGAAAGTTCACAGTTCCTCATTTAAATAATCTTTTCCCAACTTCCAGAATTTTCTCTTGTTGGGTATATAGGAGAAGCCGACACAACTGATTCGTCGCAACGTCGAGGAGAGGAAGAAAGCACAAGGACGAGCAACTGAGGTGAGCTTGCGATTGGCGAAAACTTTCTTCAACTCTAGGAGAGCCGCCTAGCTGCTTGTCTAGGATGCGATATTTTCCGTTGTTTTGTGTTACACTGCAAAATTTGCATTTTTATGTTCAGTAGGTGTTTGTGTTTTATCATAAGAATTACAAAACGCTTTGTGTTGATTCAGTCTGCAAGATTAAAGTATCTGCGGTCAGTTGGAAACTGTTGTGCAGGGGTATGGGCGCATTTTCTTCGTAGAGTTCAGAAATGTATGGAAGGAATGTCTGGTATTTTCCAGATACACATTACATATGCTATCAGTAGGCCTAACAGTTTAAAACGACTAAAAAATTAAAACTGCACATAACCATCATAAGAAATTTACAAACGTCGAGTGCTCCAATCACGAATCGTCTTTTTTGAATGCCCCACAAAGACAAGAGACATAAAAAGAAACTAAAATCTACATGTTAAAAGATTTTTTTTTCTCGTACATGAACGAACGATCTTAACTTTTCTTCAGTAGCTATGAATCAGAACAAAAAACTCTTGGCAACAGTGTCCGTTGTGTTAAGTAAAACCGAGGTTTCTCCCACTTTTTAAATCATGATATAACTCGAATTCTTAAAAAGATTTTACATTTTGCCTGACTGCGTTTAGAATAAAAGTTCCCCTCTTACTAAATGCATAAAGTGGACCTGTTGATGCACTGTATTTCGTGACCTAAAAAGAGCCTCTTGTAATAATAATAGTGGTAATTGCTTTAGTTTGTATACGAACATACGTATTTATCATTAGATTGCATTGCCTTTTAATGTCTTGTGAGAGAAAGCTGCATTGAGTTTTGATCAGTAAAGTTGGTCTTTTTTTGCTTGAGTGAATTGATACCGCTTATAGTGCGTATTTTTAAATCTTCAATATGTTACTGATCGTTTAATTTCCCTCTCTCTCTCTAATGCAGCCGTATCTTGTACTGGCAGGACTATAGCGAGGAACCCAAAAATGCCATGTGATGTGGCACGCATAGACTGTTAAAGGAGAAAGGTTATATATAGATAGAGGGCGCTCTTGCTTTAATTAGTACGGATTGATTCTGTGTACAATATCGAGTTTTTTAGCAGTTATCTTACAGCCTTAAGGACATGAGGCCAGTTCCGAACAATGTCAAAACCAGTTAAACAAAAGAAAGCGATGTCGATGAATGTGGGTGTGTACGTGAAAGTACACACGATGACCGGTTCCTTCTTTGTGTTGCCAGGATGAGCACTGGCTCCCTGTTACCCAATAATGAAAAATATGTTAATAAAATAATTTTGATAGTTAAAACTTTTATTTTTCCCAATTTCTGTAAGATCAAATTGTTTTCGAATATATGTCTTTTTGGAATGAATCACGAACGTGACACCGCTATTAATATATTTACGGTATCGTCAGTCATTTAAAGAATACAATCGAAACGAATTTTATTGATGAATGATAAAGGCGTGGGTTGGACCATTTTAACGGCATCTGACCTTGCAGCATTTTTGCAGGCACTATGCACTGAGCAAGCAATAGTTAAAAAAAAAAAAGTTCAAGCCATACTTTTAAGTTAAGTGTGCACAGTTTAGTTGCAAAATTTCAGCCTGAAGCCCTGAACCACTTAAAACAGCAGTTTTTGTACTGCCATTCAGCTTGTATTTCCTTTCCTTTTTGTATTTACAATAAATCTGGTCATCTTTAAACATTATTCTAAATTAAAAATAATTTACATTTTACAGTGAGGATATGAATCAAATACATAAACAATAGACAGGAAGTGGCTGAGCAGTGTTAGGGCCAGCTGTTTTTAGGTATTCTGTATTTCCCAAATCTGGTATTGGTTACTTTACAGAACTTGCTTATACTGCTCCATTTACATAAGTTAGCATACTTACTGTATGAGGCTTTTACTTTAAAAGTAATTGTTAGGGTAAAGGCTAATCTGTCCCTCATAAGTAAGACTAAATCAGAATATTTCTAAAAATGTATTCTTTTGGCAATATATACTTCATGCAAAGAATGATGATGTCTTAATAATTCTTTACAATTATATAGCGCTTTTCTCACTACTCAAAAGCACTCTCCACACAGGGAGGACCCGGGAAGTGAATCAACAATCTCCTTACTGCAAAGTACTACCACTGCAGTACAGTTTTTGCATGTTACTGTGTTTTATTAATTGGTCTAATTTTACCTATGCAACCTATTAATAAACTTTTCCCCACTTCTGGTCTGCAGTGACTGTTTGGGTAGCTACTGTTTTTAATCTGTCTTTTTAAGACATTCTGCAACTGCTGATATGTACAGTAAATCCTTTAGCCTCAGGCATTATATAACATCTGTAAAACCTACTGTAAAGTAGTTAGCACTGGATGTATGGCTGTAAAACTATGGAGGTAGCGGGTGTATAATTGCCATATAGTTTTAAGCTTTGTAAACACAGCAAGTTCTTTTGGTTGTTTTCTTTGTTGACTAGATTAATGTGCTTATGTATGAGCTATAGAGTGAACTAAAGTGGTGTTCACATAAACAATATTTATTATAATTGATAGTTTTGTTCTGTTTTGTAAGTTTACTCAATTGTTTATGTTCCGTAACCATAATGCAATATAGTGCTTCAGGCATATTATTTGTTTTATTAAAGTAAACCTAAAATAAATTGCATGAAAGAACAAACATACAGACTAAGCAAGATAACATGTATTTGAATATTTCACTATAAGGTAAAAAAAACCAATGTATATAAATACAATTACAAGTCTTGAAAGTATTTATACTCAAGTCTGCAGTACTTCTCTTTGAAAGTATATTTAAACCTAAGCATTTGTTACTACTTATATTAATTTTACAATACAAGTAAACTTCTCCTTTCTTTCTAATATACCAGGACTTCATAGTGATACACAGTCATAAAGAACATGTGGGCGATTAAGATTGCAGCCATTGGCCTCTGTGTGGCTTTGGCAACTGCAGAAGACAAAAAGTTGAGCAGTCATGCCACCTCTCTGGCTGATCATAGCTCAAACTTCGCTTTCAGCCTTTACCATAACATGGCTAAAGAGAAGAATATGGAGAACATCTTGTTCTCACCTGTGGTAGTTGCCTCCTCACTTGGACTAGTGCACCTTGGCGGTCAGTCTAACACTGCATCCCAGGTTAAAAAGGTGCTCGCTGCAGAGAAAGTGAATGATGATCATCTCCATAATGGGCTTTCTGAGCTTCTCACAGAGGTAAGCAACTCTACAGCCCGCAATGTGACATGGAAGATTGGAAACCGACTTTATGGCCCAAGCTCAGTCAACTTTGTGGACAACTTCGTTCAGAGCAGCAAGAAACATTACAACTGTGACCACTCCAAAATCAATTTCAGAGACAAAAGAAGTGCACTGAAGTCCATCAATGAGTGGGCTGCTAAGACCACAGATGGAAAGTTGTCAGAGATTACTAAAGATGTGGAAAACACAGATGGAGCCATGATTGTAAATGCCATGTACTTCAAGCGTAAGTATTTAATGGTTAAAACAAATGTATGTGTCTAGTACTGTATTTGGTTTGAATTTATATAATCTGTAAATGCTATTTGATTAATAAAATAACAAAAAATAAGTGAGTGTAAAAGAAAAATAAGCAGTTGGGCTGAAATCTTCAAGAAAAAAGGGTATACTATACAATTATGCATATACAGTATACAGTATGTAGCAGGACAAAGTGTTGAGAGTCCAACAGATAAATCCATGGTCAGCTTCTTGGAGAGGTGGTCCTGTAGAAAGTGGGATCAGGGCATGGTGTTAGCAGAGGGTGTAGGAAAGAGATGTTGGTTTTGGTAGTTTAAGCCTTAGTAATTCAGAATATCACTAATTCTGTATCTGTATCCTGCTTTCTTTTTATTACAGCTCATTGGCATGAGCGCTTTCACCACAAGATGGTGGACAACCGTGGCTTTTTGGTATCACGCTCCTTTACAGTATCAGTTCCAATGATGCATCGTACAGGTACTAAAGGGTTTAAAGTTAGCAGTATAATCATAAAAATTACCAGATAATGATATTACCAGGTGGTTTAAGTGATATTTAATATATGAGAATCTTAAAAAATACATGAAGTTTTCTCCCAACAAATTACTTCATTAAATTAACACATCAGCGGGAGGCTGTAGATAGAACTTTATTTGTCCCTAGGGGGAAATTTGACTTTTTACAGAACATCTTTAAATAAATATATAAATAAATAGATTCCCGAGAGGGAGAATATATCCTAATCATATCTACAGAATAACTAAAATAACACTGCATTCAATTCAGAATGAAAACATTTTCAAAAATTAAACGTGAGCAATGATAAGTACAGCTCTTGACCACAAACACACAGTTTTGTGATATTTCAGGTTTATTATACTGTTTCTGAAATTTGATTTTTACGATTAGTAACTTGAGGAAAACTTTGTTGAATAGAGTTTCATTAAATATTTGTTTATTTTAAGGAATTTATGGTTTCTATGAGGATACAGAAAACCACTTGTATGTTTTGAAAATTGACCTTGCGCACAAGATGTCCAGTATGATTTTCGTAATGCCATATCATGTGGAACCGCTGGACAGACTGGAGAAACTTCTCACAAGGAAACAGGTTGACATTTGGCTGAGTAAACTGGAGGAGAAAGCTGTTGCTGTGTCCCTCCCCAAAGTGGAACTTGATGTCAGCCATGACTTGAAGGTATATCTTTAATTTTTTGCAGATTGTTATGTAAGCTAGAAGTTCTTAAGGTTATAAACAATTGAGTCTTTTGGTAATTGAGTATTGTTTATTTTAACAAATACTGTTTGTAAATGATCTAGTATTATGTAATGTATGTATAATATATGTCTATTTTATCCTTTTGACAGAAACATCTTGCTGAACTGGGCATGTCAGAAGCTGTTGACAAATCAAAGGCAGATTTTTCAAAGATTTCTGGAAAGAAAGACCTTTATTTGACCAATGTGTTTCATGCTTCAGCACTAGAATGGGACACTGAAGGCAATGAATATGATGCCAGCATTTATGGCACAGAGAAGCTGAGAAATCCAAAGCTTTTTTATGCAGATCACCCATTCATTTTCCTTGTGAAAGACAATAAATCAAACTCAATTCTTTTCATAGGTCGACTTCAAAGACCCAAAGGAGATAAAATGAGGGATGAATTATAGGGTATATACTTTTTGTGTGTTTGTAAACTATGTTGTAAGCAGTGTTGGAATAGAACATTACATTTTGTTAGATGAAAATGCAACATGTATGTTACCTCATGTGCTCAGTCACAACATGTGGATTTTAAACAGTCACCTTTTAAAATTTGCCTGCAGTATGAATTTAGGGCCGATTTCTATGCAAAGTATCACAATTATAAGTTCTGTAGTGTAGGTGGTGAATTACAGAAACCTCCTGACAGACAACGTGCTTATATTAAGTATGGTGTGATTTTTTTTTTTTTTTAAACCAATTGCCACTTGTTGCCTTAAATTAAATCCACAATACTGTTTTGTTCAGGAGTCTTTATATGTTTTTAAACATCCATTTCAGCACAAATATGAAATGTTATTTTTTAACTGTTGAATAAATGTGTGCTGTAGTTTCATTCCAAAGAGCTTTTATGTTTTTATATTTGTATTTTTCATCTGCACTGAAAATTGTTTTTGTGCCCTATGGTGGACCTCTGAATAAGACAGTAAATGTGGATCAGGTGAACCTAATTTAAATTCTTCACAAGCAATTGGATTACATTAAGACATGTTGCAGAAGATGATGTTACAAACATCAATTATAATGGTGTGTTATTACAGCTTTTTTATTAATAAATTTTTTTTTTAAACATTTCAGTGGTTTGGTTGCATTTGTTTACTTAGGAATAATTCTCCCTAGGGACCTGTATTTTTCTTTTAATTTTGATTGATATGTAGAAAGTTTGCACATTTTCCCTATTTCCATGATTATATAATACTATTAAGCTAGTTTCCTCCCACATCCTAAAACATTACATACTTTATATAGTTTATTGCTGATTAATTAATAGCAGTGTACATAAATACTCTTTCTTTGTGATTATAATAGTGTGAAGTTAGTATGCAAGATGCAGAAAAGCCCAACGCATCAGCCAATAAAGTACCACTGAAACTAAATGGATAAACTTGATATACTTTTTAACTGATTTACAAAAGATACTGTCTATGAAAACATGTTTATATAGCAAAGCAAACAAGGCACATTCCTGCAATGCATAAATTGCTATTTCTCAAAAAAGCAGATGTATTGCAGTGACACTTGATTCATCTTTACTAATGAACCAAAGATAATTGCTTCAGACAGCTTCAGCTTGACTTTTGAATCACTGAAGTTGCCATAGTTCTTAATATACCCAGTATCAGTACATTCTACATAATATGTGGTTTCTTTAAAAAAATTCCAGCAGCAAATAATGTTGGCTTTCCTTTTAAGATTTTTGAACAAGCCATGATTAGTAAAGTTAAAACCAACTCTAAAGAAATGTCACTTAATGTCAAAATTACTTGCAGTTTATTTACTTTGATAAAAACTTGGTTCTGAGTCTGTTTAATTATTACTAAATATGACCACTCAAGTATGAAATGCATCTCATGAAAGGAGCTGTAGAGGAAAATAAGTTATTGTGCTATTTGATTTCTTCAGCCAAAAATAAATATTTTCTATAATAAATCGCCACCAAGATTTCAAAAAAAATAAAATGGAGAGATGATACTTTGAAATTTACATAACGTCTGGCAATGAATATTCAAAGATGAACTGATGGAAGGTGTAGTATCTGAACAGAATCTGAATACACCTACAATATAAAAGGGAACAATCCTAGAGCACATGAAAATATTTACATTATACAAATACATATATCAAAAAAATGCACAAAGCTAATTTAAAATATCTAGAAAAATACAGGGTGGTCCAGATCTAATTATGCAATTATTGCATTAAAAGTTGCATAGTTAGATCTGGACCACCCTATAGTGAGGCACACATACAACTATTTCAGTAACATAAAAATTACTATATAAATTTACAAATTATAACTTAAAACGCCAAAAATATTTACATTTTTCCTAATGAGACGACAGATGGTTTCCTGGGGGATCTCCTTTCAGATCTTGACCAGGGCATCACTGAGCTCCTGGACTGTCTGATAATATAACATAATATCCGAGAGGTGTTCTATAGATCAGGTGAGCATGGGGACCAGTCAATGGTATCAATTCCTTCATCATCCAGGAACTGCCTGCATACTCTTGCCACATGAGGCCGGGCATTGTCGTGCACCAGGAGGAACCCAGGACCCACTGCACCAGCATAGGGTCTGACAATGGGTCCAAGGATTTCATCCCTATACCTAATGGCAGTCAAGGTGCCGTTGTCTAGCCTGTAGAGGTCTGTGCGTCCCTCCATGAATATGCCTCCCCAGACCATCACTGACCCACCACTAAACCGGTCATGCTGAACGATGTTATAGGCAGCATAACGTTCTCCACGGCGTCTCAAGACCCTTTCACTTCTGCAGCTCCACGATGCAGGGCAGTGAGCACACGGCCCACTAGAGGATGTTGGGCCCTCAGGCAACCCTCATGAAGTATGTTTCTAATTGTTTGGTCAGAGACTTTCACACCAGTGGCCTGCTGGAGGTCATTTTGTAGGGTTCTGGAAGTGCTCATCCTGTTTCTCCTTGCCCAAAGGAGCAGATACTGGTCCTGCTGATGGGTTACGGACCTTCTATGGCCCTGTCCAGCTCTCCTAGAGTAGCTGCCTGTCTCCTGGAATCTCCTCCATGCCATTGAGACTGTTTCTCTGCTCCATTGTTTAAAATTACAAATCAAACCATTCAGATGTGATTAAAGTGCACATTGCACACTTTTCACTCATACCATGTAGAAATTGCTACACTTTTTCTATATGGTCTCCCCATTTCAGGACACCATTATGTTCAGTATATTAATTCTGTCATATTTAGTGCTTTGCTTTACTGTATATCCCTTGCAGGCAATGACAGCTTTAACTCTGCAATTCGTAGACATCACCAGGTATGTTGGAGTATCTACTCTAGTGATGCTCTGCCAAGCCTGTAATGCAGCCATCTTCAGCTCCAGCTTGTTTTGGGGGTGTGTCCCCTTAGATTTTCTCATCGGCATATGGAAGGCATGCTTAATTGAAGTTAAATCAGACAACTGGCTTGGCCATTCAAAAATTTTGCATTTTTAAGCTTTGAAAAACTCCTGTGTTGCCTTGCCTAAGTCATAACACCCTCACCATGACTAACAGATAAGGTATTTGCTTTGGATCATGGACAGTTCTTTTTCATCTCCACACTTTGCTCTTTTCATGACTCATACACAGGTTAATCTTTGTCTTTGCATACAAGACCTTTTTCCAGAATTCTGCAGGCTCCTTTAAGTAATTTTTCCCATATGTAATGTGGCCAATGTTTTTATGGGTAACTAGTGGTTTGCATCTTGCAGTGTGGCCTCTGTTATTTCTGTTCATGAAGTCTTCTGTGGATACTAGGGGGCTCTGCCCCCTGCTCGCTTCGCTCGCCAACCCCTGGTCTTGGGTAACCCGAAATACATTTGATAGAGATTATTGTCTTTCTTGGTGATTGTTACATATGTATCATGTTCACTGCCACGATATCTGTAGGTCTATGTAATATATGTAAATGACAATAGCAGTTTAATTGTTATGTTATGTAGGTATAGATGTGCAGATCTATGTATGAGATATATTGGAGTGTAAAGGTGTAGATGACGTATATAGGAAGTACAGATATACACAACATTTGTAGTATAGGTGACGTGTTGTCCGTGAATGAGTTTTCCTTGGTATGGAGTTATTATAATCTTAACGTTAACGTCACATGAACGCCGAACTCTTGAGAAGGCTACATAAAGTTGTCCATGTCTAAATACAGGCTCAGAGAGGTAAAGGCCGACTCTGTCCATGGTCTGTCTTTGGGATTTGTTGATTGTCATGGCAAATTTAGCTTTAATGGGAGATTGGCGTCGTTTAAGTGAACAGTATTGTTAGCAACCATTAATAATGTATCACCGTAATGTGCTTCACATATGCTGTGTAGTTTAGACGTTTGGGGATTCCGTCCGTATAATACGGAACGTTCGTTTATTCATATTATACCTCTGGTGTCGTGTGTGTGTTCTCTGTGGTTGTCGTTGTAGGTGCTCCGTACTATGTCGGGTTTGACCATGCTGTGGTTTGTGGACGTTTGGGGACTCCGTACTTTCTGTGGTTTGACTGTGGGGTGGGACGCCGAGGCCTCTTGTGTTTGTTACTTCCATGAGTACTTATAATATTGTATTACTGTAATGTGATTCACATATGCTGTGGAGTCCGGATCTTTGGGGCATCTGTACTATCCTGGGTTTTTGGCTGCGGTGTTTTAGACGTGCGTTGTAGGCGCCTGCACCTTCCGTACTATGACTATGCCGTGTAGTGTGGGTGTGTACGGTTCCGTACTCCTCCATCTGGTCTCGTGTCTGTGTGTTCTGTGGTTGTACTGTTAGTAATGTATCACTGTAATGTGCTTCACATACGCTGTGTACTCTAGACGTTTGGGGATTCTGTCTATTTAATACGGAGCGTTCGTTTATTAATATTATACCTCCGGTGCCGTGTGTGTGTTTTATGTGGTTGTCGTTGTAGGCGCATGCGCCCTCCGTACTATCTCGGCTTTGACTATGCTGTGTCTTGTGGACGTTTGGGGACTCCGTACTCTCTCCGGTTTGATTGTGGGGCGGGACGCCAAGGCGTCTTGTATTTGTTTTTTCTGTGAGTACTCATATTATTGTATTACTGTAATGTGATTCACATATGCTGTGGAGTCCGTATCTCTGGGGCTTCTGTACCATCTCGGGGTTTTGCCTGAGGTGTGTTAGACGCGCGTTGTAGGTTCGCGGTTTATGTGGTTGTCGTTGTAAGCGCATGCGCCCTCCGTACTATCTCGGGTTTGACTATGCTGTGTCTTGTGGACGTTTGGGGACTCCGTACTCTCTCTGGTTTGATTGTGGGGCGGGACGCCGAGGCGTCTTGTGTTTGTTTTTTCTGTGAGTACTCATATTATTGTATTACTGTAATGTGATTCACATATGCTGTGGAGTCCGTATCTCTGGGGCTTCTGTACCATCTTGGGGATTTGCCTACGGTGCGTTAGACGCGCGTTGTAGGTTCGCGGTGGATCATCTGTCCATTTAATATGGAGCGTTCGTTTACTAATATTATACCTCCTGTGCCGTGTGTGTGTTTTATGTGGTTGTCGTTGTAGGCACATGCGCCCTCCGTACTATCTCGGCTTTGACTATGCTGTGTCTTGTGGACGTTTGGGGACTCCGTACTCTCTCCGGTTTGATTGTGGGGCGGGACGCCGAGGCGTCTTGTGTTTATTTTTTCTGTGAGTACTCATATTATTTTATTACTGTAATGTGATTCACATATGCTGTGGAGTCCATATCTCTGGGGCTTCTGTACCATCTCGGGGTTTTGCCTGCGGTGTGTTAAGACGCGCGTTGTAGGTTCGCGGTGGATCAGACTTCGCTTGCGCCTTCCGTACTATCTTTGTGGACCCTTGCGGACACCGTAGTGTCTTCCGTTTGACTCTGGGGTGCAGTGCAGAATCCTCTTTTCTGTGTGGCTGTGTCGTTAGTCGTTAGCTATGGGCGCGTTGTTGCTTCATGTCTTATTTACGTTAGTTGAACTCTTTCGTTTTTGAGCCGTAACTCCTTCGTTCGCGGTGGATCAGACTTCGCTTGCGGTTTATGAGACGCGTGCTGTAGAAGCCTGCGCACTATGTCTCCTGGGCCCATCGCCGTGTACCTGCGTCTGTGCCTTCCGGTTTACCGAGACCTGCGTCTGTGCCTTCCGGTTTACCATTCTCGGTTAGTAATATGGATTAGTCTCTGACACATACAAATCTGCCACCTGAAGACAGTTTCAGATCTGTTGAACAGGTATTTGGAGCTTTTCTTTACCACTGTGAGGATTCTTCCATCATCAGCAGTGGAGGTCTTCCTTGGCCTTCCTGTCCCTTTGTGATTACTGAGCTCACCACTGCATTATTTCGCCATAATGATTTTTCAGACAGTTGAGTTAGGTAATCCTAAGATTTTACTGATTTCTGTAATAGCGTTACTTTTGTTTTTCAGTCTCATTATGGCTTCTTTGACTTCTTTGACTTGACTGGCACAGCTCTTGTTCTCCTGTTGAACAATGGCAATTACAGACTACAATGTTAGTCTGTAGGGAGAAGCAAGCCTAGGTATCTTATGCAATGAAACAGACCTGAGTAATCACAAGCATCGGTGACGCCAATTATCCCAAACATTATGGTACCCTGAAATGGGGGAACCATGTATAAAAAGTGTAATTTGTACAAAGTGAAATTAAAATGTATGCAAAATTAAAGTCTGTAATGTGGACTTTCAATGTCTGATTTGTAATTTTAAACAATGGAGCAAAGGGGACAATCAAGGATAAATACATTATGGACGGCACTATATGTCCTTGCTTCACATTTATCTTTCACAGGTGTTCTTTTTTAAGCTGCATGGCTCATATCAAAGCTGGCTGTAGGGTAGGAATTATACCCAGGTCCTTGGAAATGTGTGGAGGCATGCTCAAACAACTTTATCTTTGTTATATCCCTGTGATAGGTAGGTGACCTGTTCAAATTTGCTTCCTACCTTGAACAAGATGGCACGGTGATAACCTCTTGCCATTTGAGATCCTGAAAATGAAATAGGTGGTGTCTGATAATGGATGGTTGAAAAGACAAGTCTTTGTTTGTTATAATCCATTTTAAAAAGTTAGAAAATTTGTGCATTGTGTAATATTTAGACATGTTTGGGACTTACAGTTGAAGCATTTTACATTTTTATTATTATTTAAACAAAAAGTTACACTATGGCTTATTTAATATTTTTGTAACAGTGAGTCTTATGTAAAAAGAACAGTGATAATAGAATACAATTATTTTTCTTAGTAGACTATATTAAATACATGCTTTTTAACAGTACTTTACAATATCATGTAGTTAAGAACAAAACCCAAACATGTACATGTTCATAGGGCACAAAGGTACTCATGATTTCAAATGAAAGAGATTAATCAAAAAGACCAGACAGAGAGTGAGAACAGGTGAGCACTGCCAGAATATATGGATACAAATGACAAAGGTGATCAGGGATAAGTCCAATAAAATTACTTTGCCTAGAGGTAGGGTACACATAATAAATACATTTAAACTATGCTGTTGATCTGGATTGTAAAAATAGTTTTACATATTAGTGAAAATGGTTTCCCAACAAAGCAAGGCTGGAGTAAGGTCTGACTGCCAGACTGAAGTAATGGGGAGTTATTTATGACGCAGAAAGGCATATAAAGCAAAAACAAGTTTGCTAAAAGGTAGAAGGGAGGAAAAGAAGCTATGCAATGCATGTACAGGGAGAGAAGAAGGGGAGACACCAGAGGAACCCCACATTTTAAGTGCATAGACCTGTGCTGAAGACAGAAAAATAAGGAGGAAAGAGATAAAGAGAATATTGTAAGGAAGTCCTGGAATGGCACTAAGCCAGAGAAAGAAAGCAAGTCCCCCAGTGACCCAAACACCCGAGACATCCAGACTGGAAAACAAGATAGGACAGTCATTGTTCTGAAGGGCACTATAATAAAATATATGCGTAAATGAAAGCCACTATGGTATAACATTTTTCCACCTGGTGCCAGATGTGAACAATTTTAAATTACCTTATATTATTTTGTGAATAGCTAAAAATAATATGGCAATTGTCAAGTTTAAATATATCCAGAATTACTGTGCAAAAAAATACTTAGATGGAGCTTGGAAAAGTCATACCAACAAGTCAGAATTAAAGAACAATGAACTGTATAGGGAAGAAAAATTGATGGAATGATATTAAGTAATCACTGGCTTTGGCAACATCAGTTATTTAAAAGACATTTTATTAAGGCTCCTAATTTATGTCCTTAACTTCTCTGTTGTTAGGAATTCCCAGACTGCTCATAGGTGCATATGTAGGCCAGAATGTACCCAATTGAGGAGAGTACCAAGGTAACTGAAGCACTTTAATTTTAAGAAAAAGAATAATAAAAACTATCTCTGAAAAAAAAACTGACTCTTTTAGGCTGCCTACTAATGTGATAGGTGTCTTCATAGCTGTTAAGCTGCTCATATTTCATTCAAAAAGTATGCCTCTGCCAAATTTTGGTTCTGTGACTGGCGCAGATGCAGAGCATACGAAGATCTGAATTACTTATGTCTCAGGGGATTCACAGTGATTTCAGACAATGTCCAACATCAAAAACTTTGAAGAGAACAGCTGAGACAGTGTGCTTCCAGAAACCAGAGACTCGACAGAGGCATAAACCTGAGGTTTTGAAAAAGAAGGTGTAGCTTCTACAAATTGGATCAGAGTCCACTTACAGGTACTGCTCAACTCCTGCTCATAGGTAATGCAACTGACTGTGCCCTATAGTATAGGCCAGAGTCCATCTTCAGGGTTAAAATTTGTAAGTTGAATGTAGTTCCAGATGCCTCCTGGTCTGGCAAAGTCCATACATAAATATCAGCTCATACCTGTATCTGATTAACAATGCTGATAATCATACTAAAGTTAGCAAAACAAGTATTGCCTAGAGCTAGGGCTGCAAAAGAACCTTAGTTCAATTAAGTCACTCAAGTAAATGTTTCTCTAGAATGCAGGGGCAGATGACTACTTGTTTATTGCATCTCTATCAGATTTGTTCTTTTGGCATAGGAGGCTTTATGTGCCACAGAAGTATAGCAAAAGGGAAATGCTTACTTTGTCATAGAACCGAGTGTGTTCAAAATGTAGGAATATTGTATGTCATTAGTGGAAGTTTTAGTGCATATGTGTTTATTGGACTGCAATCTGGTCTCTGGGAAATATCCTCAAATATGAATAACATTAAAAAAAACTGAAAGAACAAGTATGGTGGATCAGCACCCATTCACTATTAGTGTTAGCCATGAAATAATAAAATTACGTATAATAATCATATTCCTAAATTAGGAGTTCGTATTATTGAAATTAAAATCTTGCATTGCAATATATGTCTATAAATTACTTTTGTCTGTGGAAATAACATAACACAACCTATCATAATATTCTAAAACCTATTCAGTCCAATGCAGTGTTCACAAGGTACTGAAGTACCTACAGGGCAGAGTGGTGGCTCTGAGGCTAAGGATCTATGCTGGTATCCCGAAGGTTGCCAGTTCAAATCCCCATCACTGCCAAAAAGAGATCCTACTCTGCTGGGCCCTTGAGCAAGACCCTTAACCTGTAATTGCTCCAGGGGCGCTGTACAATGGCTGACCCTGCGCTCTGACCCCAAGGGGTATGTGAAAACTAACAAATTCTTAATACAAGAAATTGTATAAGGCGAAATAAAGAACAAAAAAAAAAAAAAGTATCTATAAAATGACCTTAGAGACTGCAAAGTCACTTTTATGTTTAATGCTGTCATGCTTTACATGTCTGCGGTGGGTTGGCACCCTGCCCAGGATTGGTTCCTGCCTTGTGCCCTGTGTTGGCTGGGATTGGCTCCAGCAGACCCCCGTGACCCTGTGTTCAGATTCAGCGGGTTGGAAAATGGATGGATGGATGCTTTACATGTGTAATGAGATGTTAACAGGCTGGATGTAAGAATTGGCATCAGCTGCAGCCCACTGGTTTAGTTTTAATAATCTGTTAGTGCTGGGTTGATGTGCTGGTGGTCAAAGATACAAACACAGGATTCAATGGATGTTTTTTTGAATTTGCTTTATTATATCCATACTCTCACTATCCAAACGTATATCAGCACCAGCCCTGTCCTTCCTTTTTCTTTCATCCCATTTGCACATAACCCAATTACAACACAGAAAATGTCTCTGTAAAAGAAAGTTGAGCTGCTACTTTGAACACAGACTGTTTGAAACTGTTAAAGATACAGAATTATTAACTTATGAATACTGTATGTAATTACTGACAGTTTAAATTATTTGAATCTAACAATTTTTCTGTAAAATATTGTACTAAATGCTTTGCTGTATTTCATCATGAAAACATTATAATCTCATTGTAAATCTTAGTTCAAAGAACTGTCATAATTTGAATGTAATGTATTATGTGTGGTGATTTCTGTCCATTGCTATGGTCAGTGCAAGGGGAAGCCTGTTTAAGATACAGTGGTGTGAAAAACTATTTGCCCCCTTCCTGATTTCTTATTCTTTTGCATGTTTGTCACACAAAATGTTTCTGATCATCAAACACATTTAACCATTAGTCAAATATAACACAAGTAAACACAAAATGCAGTTTTTAAATGATGGTTTTTATTATTTAGGGAGAAAAAAAATCCAAACCTACATGGCCCTGTGTGAAAAAGTAATTGCCCCCTTGTTAAAAAAATAACCTAACTGTGGTGTATCACACCTGAGTTCAATTTCCGTAGCCACCCCCAGGCCTGATTACTGCCACACCTGTTTCAATCAAGAAATCACTTAAATAGGAGCTGCCTGACACAGAGAAGTAGACCAAAAGCACCTCAAAAGCTAGACATCATGCCAAGATCCAAAGAAATTCAGGAACAAATGAGAACAGAAGTAATTGAGATCTATCAGTCTGGTAAAGGTTATAAAGCCATTTCTAAAGCTTTGGGACTCCAGCGAACCACAGTGAGAGCCATTATCCACAAATGGCAAAAACATGGAACAGTGGTGAACCTTCCCAGGAGTGGCCGGACGACCAAAATTACCCCAAGAGCGCAGAGACGACTCATCCGAGAGGTCACAAAAGACCCCAGGACAACGTTTAAAGAACTGCAGGCCTCACTTGCCTCAATTAAGGTCAGTGTTCACGACTCCACCATAAGAAAGAGACTGGGCAAAAACGGCCTGCATGACAGATTTCCAAGACGCAAACCACTGTTAAGCGAAAAGAACATTAGGGCTCGTCTCAATTTTGCTAAGAAACATCTCAATGATTGCCAAGACTTTTGGGAAAATACCTTGTGGACTGATGAGACAAAAGTTGAACTTTTTGGAAGGCAAATGTCCCGTTACATCTGGCGTAAAAGGAACACAGCATTTCAGAAAAAGAACATCATACCAACAGTAAAATATGGTGGTGGTAGTGTGATGGTCTGGGGTTGTTTTGCTGCTTCAGGACCTGGAAGGCTTGCTGTGATAGATGGAACCATGAATTCTACTGTCTACCAAAAAATCCTGAAGGAGAATGTCCGGCCATCTGTTCGTCAACTCAAGCTGAAGCGATCTTAGGTGCTGCAACAGGACAATGACCCAAAACACACCAGCAAATCCACCTCTGAATGGCTGAAGAAAAACAAAATGAAGACTTTGGAGTGGCCTAGTCAAAGTCCTGACCTGAATCCAATTGAGATGCTATGGCATGACCTTAAAAAGGCGGTTCATGCTAGAAAACCCTCAAATAAAGCTGAATTACAACAATTTTGCAAAGATGAGTGGGCCAAAATTCCTCCAGAGCGCTTATCGCAAACGCTTGATTGCAGTTATTGCTGCTAAGGGTGGCCCAACCAGTTATTAGGTTCAGGGGGCAATTACTTTTTCACACAGGGCCATGTAGGTTTGGATTTTTTTTTCTCCCTAAATAATAAAAACCACCATTTACAAACTGCATTTTGTGTTTACTTGTGTTATATTTGACTAATGGTTAAATGTGTTTGATGATCAGAAACATTTTGTGTGACAAACATGCAAAAGAATAAGAAATCAGGAAGGGGGCAAATAGTTTTTCACACCACTGTACATATAGCTGTTAATGACTAGATTGACAAGAACATAGATTATGAAGGATTTAACATGCTACTTTAGGTACGATGTTGTTTGAGAAAACTCTTAAATTAACGATCTAGCTTATGATGGAGTTTACAATGTTCTTAGTGTTAACATTGCTTTTGTGAAACTTACTCCTGAACACTCATAGTTTGTTTTTATTTCAGCTAAACAATTAATTAGATGACAGTTTCAAAGGAAATTTTCATTCAGATTTCTTGATTCCTATTCAGATTTTTTTAATTAAAAAGGAGACACCAGTTTTGAGTATGTAAGTAGTGTTTTATAACATATTTTAAAATAAGTGTTTAAGCTACTCTTAAATTTTGTTTAAAGTATCATATTCAAGTATGTATTCTATCCAGTCAAGTATTTTGCTTTAAATACCATATTTTACCACTGAGAAGTCAAGCAAAATGACACCTTTTATTGGCTAACTTAAAAGATTGCAAGATTACATTGGTGTACCCTATCTAAAGAGGCATTCCATATACAGGTGGAATCCCGTTGTAAAGAAATTCATGGGACCATAAAAATATTTCTTTATAACAGAAATTTCGTTATAAAGAATATGAGGAAAATACATATACTATTGTGACTGGGGTTGCTGGCGATTTGCCATCTCTAACAACAGTGGCACAAGGACAGCTCCGTAACCAAGGACAAAGTAATTGGTTGTCCTCTGCAGGAACAGGCTTACCATGTAATGTGCTTGTCGCATGATGTTTAGAACATTTAACATCCAACCTGGACTCACATTTCTGTCTCTCATACAACTAAGGGCTCGTTTATACTTCACGCTCAGAACGTGTACACGCCTGCATCATGGCTGCCATGCATTCTCAGCGTTCATTTGATGTGTCCTCTGAGCAGGTCCTCAGAAATTAACACGACGCATGCACGAGTTGCAGTACCAGCAAAAAGTCGGGGGGCGCAGTGTGCTAAAAGTTGAAATGTGACGTCAGAGTCTCTGTTTACTATCTGCATGTGACAGAAAGCCGTTTTGCGGATCCTACGAGATCGGTGTGTGCGCTTCAATGTTTGATAAATGGTTCGATGTGGTGAAGCAAAATGCCGACATACAGATGTATTCGTGGTGCTTTTATATTCAAGTGTCGCATATTCCTGATCGTAATGACA
Source organism: Erpetoichthys calabaricus (assembly GCF_900747795.2). NCBI lineage: Eukaryota > Metazoa > Chordata > Cladistia > Polypteriformes > Polypteridae > Erpetoichthys > Erpetoichthys calabaricus. The sequence goes on from NC_041397.2 coordinate 199,202,087, forward strand.
CGATACATTTTAATAGTCTCATATACCGTCTTCTGTGCCGTCTTTTTTTCTAGGGCTTCCTCTGGTCCTGACAGCAGCAGATCGCCAACAATAGATCGCCACACTGAGCACATTAAATGTATAATATTCCAACTCTCTGCACATTTAGAATTCTTAGATTTATACTTGATATCACTTTCATGATGAAAAGCATTAAAGTATGTATATTACATTTTACAGATAAATCAGTAATTTCATTTAAATAATGAATACTGTTAATAATTACACACATGGGGGTGACACAGTGGCGGAGCGTTAGCGCTGCTGTTTTGCAGGGAGTCACGTCGCTGATATTCCCTGCCTGGAGTTTACATGTTTTCCTGCTGGGTTTCCTCAGTGTGCTCCAGTTTCCTTCCAAAGATATGCAGATTTGGGGATTTGGTGCTGCTAAAATGATGTTAGTGTATGTGTGTGCTTGTATTCATCTTGCGATGAGCTGAGGCCTCGTCCAGAGATTGTTTCTCACTCGTGCCCAATGCTTGCTGAAATGTACACATCCCTGGATTGATGGATTTAATCAATAAACATCCTTTTCAGAGATATTGCGGTAAAGTGTCATCGGAGTTTAATGGGTGTTATAGACAATTCACAACACAGAGAAGCTGAATATGTTCTCGTACTGCCACCTGGCGGATTCCTCCAGATTTACGTAAAGTACGCACCCAAACACTACAATGCTTGCGTAGCAGGAGCATCCGCTGCAGCATGTGTTGTGTGAAGTATAAAATCTGCCTCACTTTGTTACCCAAGCTTGATAATACCTGTATAAAAAAAAAAACTGATTCTTAAACTGCAAAAAATAAGACTTTACACACACACACATTGTGATAGATGGCTGGGAACTTTGCCCGGCCAGGACGCCCTTTGAGGAGAGGACCGGGGGAGTGGACATATCACCAGCAGTACCTCCCCTGGGACACGAGTGAGCAGGCCTCCCTGGGTCACATCAGGGCCACGCGACTGGAGCTTAGAAGCTCCACCCTGCGAGGGCCCTTGGCCACCACCAGGGGGCGCCTGGACAGTTCCGGAGCCGTGGTCTACAGCACTTCTGCCACACCCAGAGGTGCTACCAGTAGGGGAGCTGGATTCTCTTGCAGCACTTCCACTTCCGGGTGCGGTATAAAAGAGGCCGCCTCACTCCAGCAAGGAAGCGAGGGTCGGGAGGAGGAAGACGAAGCTTAGGAAGAAAGGAGTAGAGGTGGCGAAAGGAAAGACAGTGTATTGTGTCTGTCTGTGTCCGGGCTGATCTTCTACTATATATACATATATATACGGGGTGTGTCAAAAGCATGGCTGAAGTGTGGCGATCCGCGGAGCTACATCAGTGCAGCGGCAACAGAAAGAGCTGGGGAGGAGGAATCGCTGCAGCTCAAAAAGCTGCCGCAGCAGGAAGAGGATGACGGCAGGGAACCAGAAGTCCCTCCTTGAGGCAGGCGAGGGATTGGATGGTGTGTGTCATGTTCCCGTCAATGATTGGTCAGAGGCAGGACTGGCAAATGTCCATCCCGAGCCAGGGGAGGACCTGATGGAGCAGGGAAGGAGGCTCCATGGTGCACAGCCTGTGCATACGACCGATCAACAGGTAAGTCCTCCACTGGCTGATGCTCCGTTTTTGGTTACGGCTCAGTGCGATCTGGAGGTTTCCCTTCGGTTTGCCGAGTCATTTTGCCAGGTGTTACATGGCCTTCGAGACTGCATAATTGAGCTGGAGGGGAAGGCGATTGCGCCATGGAAGATGCTAGGACAGTACAATCTCTAGCCGGAGGATCGTGGTGGTGCAGGTAGGTGATGCTGTACCGTAAAGGGAAATGGAGACGTGAGCAAAAGGGTCTCGGTATTGCGTGGTTCCGGTGACAGAGTAGCTGCATCTCCAATAGTGGATGCGACATGGAAGGCTGATCGCGTGGTGGGAGTGGAGCCAAGACGCCGGCTGATGAGTGTTGTGGGTCTTAATGCCCTACTCCCAAAGCCAGCGTCAGCCTCACATCGCTCTACAGGGGTGCAGATGGCCAGGGGTCTCTTACTTTCCTGTAGGGAGACTCAAACAGTCAGGGCGCCCCAGAGGAACAGGAGGAACCAGAGGAGTAAAGCTGGCTCTTCCCACAGAGAGAGACATAAGCCCGTGCGCTCACATACGGTGATGGGCCACCCTCTGCAGGGGCAGAGGGAAACCTCGGAGTCAGCGGGAAAGAAGGAAGTGCGAGCGGTCACACTTGACATCCCAAGGATGCACGAAGGCCGCGGAGCAGATGCCGAGGTTTCAGCTGCCAGGGTGCCGGCCTACGGGGGGAGTGTTGCCCGTTTGCTATAGTGGAGGACCGGATAGCCCTCCTCAAGGCAGGCGAGGGATTGGACGGCTCGTGTTGAGTGCCCGCTGGTGACTGGTTGAAGGGGGGCCGACGTACGTCAATCCTAAGCCTGAGGAGGACCCGACTGAGTTTGTGCAACCAGCACAGTGACTCTGTGGCTCACAGCCGGCAGGTGGGTATGAAAAAAGCACAAATCCACTGCCTGCTGACATAAGCGACTTGTTGCTGGCTGTACAGGAGTTGGAGAAGGTCTTTCTTCCTGTATAGCCTATTCTGCAGGTTAATGCGCGATTTAAAAGGCGTGATCAAGATGATGGAGGAGACTGGGGATGTGCCCCTGTGAGCAATACTGGAGTGGTTGAGGCAGTGCGACGTGGGATTCGATGCTATGTGGTACAGGTGAGTGAACTCGGCTGGGGACGAGACAGGGCGGATGTTCCCGTCCTGTTTTCACTTCCAGAGGGCGCAAGGACAAGGAGAGCGCCGGTGTTATGAATGCCACAGTCGTGGGCACAGGTGGAGACGCTGTCCTTATAGTAATATGAGGGGTGCATTGGAATGGCATCAGGGCAGCATCTCCCCGCCCTCTTCTTGCTTGTATTTTTCAGGGCGGAACCGTGGACTGGGTCATGCTGGCGCTCCAGCTTGGAGAGAGATGGCCCTTGCAGGACGAGCCGCTTCGCCCTACGGGTCTCAGCTGAGGGAAGGGCAGTGTTATAGATGGCTGGGAACTTTGCCCGTCCGGGACTCCCTTTTGAGGAGAGGACCGGGGGAGTCCTACTACCTGTATACATATATATATAAATACATATATATATATATATATATATATATATATATATATATATATATATATATATATATATATATATATATGCACACACACACATACATATATATATATATATATATATATATATATATATATATATATACAGGGTGAGTCAAAATTATGTTAATGGCAGAAGCAATTTATTCACAAAACATACTTCATAGTATGTTGCAAGATGATTTACAGGAATGTCTCAACCTGTTTGCCATCAAGTTCAACACATCTACCATATCTGGCACATAAATTGTCCACAAACATTATATAAGTATATACATAGCAGTACCATTAGTGTTAAGATAATTTTGACTCCCCCTGTATGTATGTGTATCTATACTAATAAAAGGCAAAGCCCTCACTGACTGAC